>NW_022265389.1:415611-438111 GCF_002021735.2 Oncorhynchus kisutch
GGAATAGGGAATAGACTCTGGAGAGTTATTAAGGAGGGGGAATAGGGATTAGACTCTGGAGAGTTATTAAGGAGGGGGAATAGGGATTAGACTCTGGAGAGTTATTAAGGAGGGGGAATAGTTATAGGGAATAGACACTGGAGAGATATTAAGGAGGGGGAATAGGTATAGAGAATAGACTCTGGAGAGATATTAAGGAGGGGGAATAGGTATAGGGAATAGACACTGGAGAGATATTAAGGAGGGGGAATAGGTATAGGGAATAGACTCTGGAGAGATATTAAGAAGGGGCAAGCTACTGGTTTCATTTGGCAAGCTACTGGTTTCATTTGGCAAGCTACTGGTTTCATTTGGCAAGCTACTGGTTTCATTTGGCAAGCTACTGGTTTCGTTTGGCAAACCACTGGTTGCGTTTGGCAAGCTACTGGTTTCATTTGGCAAGCTACTGGTTTCATTTGGCAAGCTACTGGTTTCATTTGGCAAACTACTGGTTGCGTTTGGCAAGCTACTGGTTTTATTTGACAAGCTACTGGTTTCGTTTGGGAAGCTACTGTTTTTATTTGGCAAGCTACTGGTTTCGTTTGGCAAGCTACTGGTTTCGTTTGGCAAGCTACTGGTTTCATTTGGCAAGCTACTGGTTTCATTTGGCAAGCTACTGGTTTCATTTGGCAAGCTACTGGTTTCATTTGGCAAGCTACTGGTTTCATTTGGCAAGCTACTGGTTTTGTTTTACTACAGGTGTAAATATGCTATGAGAGAGACATATTATGTTTCTAGAGAGTGTGTGTGTGTGTGTGTGTGTGTGTGTAGTCCTACCATCATTGATCCTACTAGATAGCAGTATAGTGGTAGTGAGCTGGCTGTAGACTGCTGAGGTTGTCACTGAGCCCTGTGATTGAAGGGTAAATTCAACTCCATCGGCTGCCTGAATTCTATTGTTCTAGAATTCTATTGTTCTAGAATTCTATTGTTCTAGAATTCTATTGTTCTAGAAGTCTATTGTTCTAGATTCTATTGTTCTATAATTATATTGTTCTAGATACTATTGTTCTAGATTCTATTGTTCTAGAATTCTATTGTTCTAGATTCTATTGTTCTAGATTCTATTGTTCTAGATTCTATTGTTCTAGATTCTATTGTTCTAGATTCTATTGTTCTAGATTTGATGCTGCTAGTGCCAACTGACAGACAGAAGCAGGGGTTTGAGTCCCAGGGCCTGACAGACAGACAGAAGCAGGGGTTTGAGTCCCAGGGCCTGACAGACAGACAGAAGCAGGGGTTTGAGTCCCAGGGCCTGACAGACAGACAGACAGACAGACAGACAGACAGACAGACAGACAGACAGAAGCAGGGGTTTGAGTCCCAGGGCCTGACAGACAGACAGACAGAAGCAGGGGTTTGAGTCCCAGGGCCTGACAGACAGACAGAAGCAGGGGTTTGAGTCCCAGGGCCTGACAGCAGTTGACTCTTTCTCCCTCCACAGCTCATTGCTCCAGTCTAGTGACTAGTTTCCTCATGAGATTCATTCATCATCAACTACTTGTATTGTGTTTGATGGCACCGGCCCAACCAATCATTTCTTCATCTCCGACGTTCAGCTATACTCTTAGGAAGAAAGGTGGTTTGTAGAACCTAAAAGGGTTCTTCGACCGTCCCCAGACGTCAGAGGGTCAGAACGTTTGTAGAACCTAAAAGGGTTCTTCGACCGTCCCCAGACGTCAGAGGGTCAGAACGTTTGTAGAACCTAAAAGGGTTCTTTGACCGTCCCCAGACGTCAGAGGGTCAGAACGTTTGTAGAACCTAAAAGGGTTCTTCGACCGTCCCCAGACGTCAGTGGGTCAGAACGTTTGTAGAACCTAAAAGGGTTCTTCGACCGTCCCCAGACGTCAGAGGGTCAGAACGTTTGTAGAACCTAAAAGGGTTCTTCGACCGTCCCCAGACGTCAGAGGGTCAGAACGTTTGTAGAACCTAAAAGGGTTCTTCGACCGCCCCCAGACGTCAGTGGGTCAGAACGTTTGTAGAACCTAAAAGGGTTCTTCGACCGTCCCCAGACGTCAGAGGGTCAGAACGTTTGTAGAACCTAAAAGGGTTCTTCGACCGTCCCCAGACGTCAGAGGGTCAGAACGTTTGTAGAACCTAAAAGGGTTCTTCGACCGTCCCCAGACGTCAGAGGGTCAGAATGTTTGTCAAACCGTGTTTTCATTTCTTAGTGTTGTAGATCTACTGTAGTATTATGGGGAAACCCTGAATGGAGGCAGTCAGGAGGAGTTTTACAACACAGACACAGACAGTATCATACTAGCTGGGGCTTGTGTTGGCTGTGTGCTCATACAGAGAACAATATTATCATGTAGGAGTCTGTTATACAGTAGAAATGGAACACTGGAATTTATCTGAAGTCTGTGGAATTCAATTTACTCCACCCAGGCGGAAAAACAGAGAGAGAAAGAGAGAGTGGGAGGGGAGGGAGAGAGAGAGAGAGAGGGGGGGGGGGGGGGGGGGGTGGGAGGAGAGAGAGAGAGGGGGGGGGAGGGGGGAGAGAGAGAGAGTGGGAGGGAGAGAGAGAGTGAGGGAGAGAGAGAGAGAGAGAGAGAGGTGGAGAGAGAAAGAGAGAGGTGGAGAGAGAGAGAGAGAGAGAGAGAGAGAGGGAGAGAGAGGGAGCGGAAGACTGAAGGAGAGAGCGAGAGGAGAAAGAGAGAGAAGGAGAGAGAAAGAGAGAGGGAGAGACAGCATGAGAATGAAATGCTGACTTCACATAACAGCCGTTCAGCTCGGCTCACTGAACAAATAAGTGACTGTTTAAAGTATTTGTTGTTCCACTAGAGAGAACATAATTAGGGAGGAAGTGGCATAGAGAGAACGTAACAGAAGCAGACGGGCACCCATCGTCTGACCTCCCTGTTCAAGATTTTATTACATTAAATTAGAAAGGAGTAAAACAAAAAGCTACATTATTATGTCTCTGGGTTAGTGTGACAGAGAGGAAAACAGATGGACATTTTAAATAGGGTATTTTCTGTATATTTTCCATCTTTATTAAATACTCCTCTTAGTTGTCTGTCTTCCTGGTGCGTAAATATCCCTCCGGGTATGGAGATGGTTGCCTTACCTGTGTGTGTGTGTGTGTGTGTGTGTGTGTGTGTGTGTGTGTGTGTGTGTGTGTGTGTGTGTGTGTGTGTGTGTGTGTGTGTGTGTGTGTGTGTGTGTGTTTCCTGTTAACTCATTAGACCCTGATGAGGTGGGTCACTGCTGTCTGTCACTGCTGCAGGGACATACAACTGGCTTTGTCACGTGTCTCTGTTTTCCCCAACAGTGTCTATAAAACGGCATGACAGTGCACATGGCGTGTGAGTATTATCTATTTCAGAGTTAGTTACAGACGTCTGTCAAACACACATCCTGTCAACGTCACTCCAAGCTGTCTTTAACTAGTGGGAAAGAAGCCTGAGGCAGGTCTCTCATAATAAGGACGTTACGTGTGATAAATCAGAAGGAATGGATGAGGGATAGAGGGATGACAGGATGAAGGAAGAGGGATGACGGGATGAAGGAAGAGGGATGACAGGATGAGGGATGACGGGATGAAGGAAGAGGGATGACAGGATGAAGGAAGAGGAGATGGAGGGATGACAGGATGAAGGAAGAGGGATGACGGGATGAAGGAAGAGGAGATGGAGGGATGACAGGATGAAGGATGACAGGATGAAGGAAGAGGGATGACGGGATGAAGGAAGAGGGATGACGGGATGAAGGAAGAGGGATGACAGGATGAAGGAAGAGGGATGACGGGATGAAGGAAGAGGGATGACAGGATGAAGGAAGAGGGATGACGGGATGAAGGAAGAGGGATGACGGGATGAAGGAAGAGGGATGACAGGATGAAGGAAGAGGAGATGGAGATGGAGGGATGACAGGATGAAGGAAGAGGTATGGAGGGATGATGGGATGAAGGAAGAGGGATGACAGGATGAAGGAAGAGGGATGACAGGATGAAGGAAGAGGGATGGAGGGATGACGGGATGAAGGAAGAGGAGATGGAGGGATGAAGGAAGAGGGATGGAGGGATGACATGATGAAGGATGATAACATCACTCCGTCAGAAGGAAGATCCCTGAGGACCTGCAGACCCAGAGGAGTCTGTTCCAGCATCACTGGTTCACCTGATTCAAAACTGTTCCAGCATCACTGGTTCACCTGATTCAAAACAGTTCCAGCATCACTGGTTCACCTGATTCAAAACTGTTCCAGCATCACTGGTTCACCTGATTCAAAACTGTTCCAGCATCACTGGTTCACCTGATTCAAAACTGTTCCAGCATCACTGGTTCACCTGATTCAAAACTGTTCCAGCTGTTTCATGAATTCTTCACATTCCCAGTTTGCCCATTGGTTGAATTCTTCACATTCCCAGTTTGCCCATTGGTTGAATTCTTCACATTCCCAGTTTGCCCATTCCAGTTTGCCCATTGGTTGAATTCTTCACATTCCCCGTTTGCCCATTGGTTGAATTCTTCACATTCCAAGTTTGCCCATTGGTTGAATTCTTCACATTCCCAGTTTGCCCATTGGTTGAATTCTTCACATTCCCAGTTTGCCCATTGGTTGAATTCTTCACATTCCCAGTTTGCCCATTGATTGAATTCTTCACATTCCCAGTTTGCCCATTGGTTGAATTCTTCACATTCCCAGTTTGCCCATTGGTTGAATTCTTCACATTCCCAGTTTACCCATTGGTTGAATTCTTCACATTCCCAGTTTACCCATTGGTTGGAAAGTGGAGTGGCAACGTTAATGTGTATCGTTTCCTTTAATCTGTGGGCTTCAGCCTTCATTATGCCTGGTTAGGTTAGTCACAGCTCTGTAACACTGTCACAGGTGTCCCTGTGCTAACTGGGTATCCTACATTATGTCTGGCTTGTAGTGGTGCATTATACATGAGACGGTCATTAGTGGTTAGGTTAGTCACAGCTCTGTAACACTGTCACAGGTGACCCTGTGCTAACTGGGTATCCTACATTATGCCTGGTTAGGTTAGTCACAGCTCTGTAACACTGTCACAGGTGACCCTGTGCTAACTGGGTATCCTACATTATGCCTGGTTAGGTTAGTCACAGCTCTGTAACACTGTCACAGGTGTCCCTGTGCTAACTGGGTATCCTACATTATGCCTGGTTAGGTTAGTCACAGCTCTGTAACACTGTCACAGGTGTCCCTGTGCTAACTGGGTATCCTACATTATGCCTGGTTAGGTTAGTCACAGCTCTGTAACACTGTCACAGGTGTCCCTGTGCTAACTGGGTATCCTACATTATGTCTGGCTTGTAGTGGTGCATTATACATGAGACGGTCATTAGTGGTTAGGTTAGTCACAGCTCTGTAACACTGTCACAGGTGACCCTGTGCTAACTGCCGGGCCGTATCCTACAGTAATGTCTGGCTAGCTGGGCTAGTGGACCGTACGCTGCTGTGAGGTGTGACTGACTCTTACTGTACAACCTTTAGCAGTTAGCACTGCATTCCTCTGAGAGAGAGAGAGAGAGAGAGAGAGAGAGAGAGAGAGAGGTGTTTATCATTAACCATACACATTAATACCATTTGAAATGGTAATATATCTGGTCAAAATGTCTGGAAAGCCTGTAGAATCTGGGAGTGGGTCCTCATTCAGCCTGGGGTTACACTCCATAGTAGAGGTTACGCCCATCATGACTGTGTAGTGAGGGGAAGTAGAGGTGGAGGAGCCAAGCCAGGCCTTTAGTCCTCTCTGCTCTGGGTTTAGTCTAGTGAACCAACCACCTGGGACACTGCTGGGACCTGCTTACTGTGGACAATTTAAATGAATACTGTCACCACCTGGCTGTACAACCAAGGTACATGAACAGAGTACACAACTGGATTTTAGCTTCCTCAGTTCACAGGGGAGGAGGTGTAACAGCCATGTGTCACCCTGCCTCCCAGCATGCGTCAGGCCCAGTCTCAGAGAACAGTCATGTGTCTCCCTGCCTCCCAGCATGCATCAGACCCAGTCTCAGAGAACAGCCATGTGTCTCCCTGCCTCCCAGCATGCATCAGACCCAGTCTCAGAGAACAGTCATGTGTCTCCCTACCTCCCAGCATGTGTCAGACCCAGTCTCAGAGAACAGTCATGTGTCTCCCTGCCGACCAGCATGCATCAGACCCAGTCTCAGAGAACAGCCATGTGTCTCCCTGCCTCCCAGCATGCATCAGACCCAGTCTCAGAGAACAGCCATGTGTCTCCCTGCCTCCCAGCATGCATCAGGCCCAGTCTCAGAGAACAGCCATGTGTCTCCCTGCCTCCCAGCATGCATCAGACCCAGTCTCAGAGAACAGCCATGTGTCTCCCTGCCTCCCAGCATGCATCAGGCCCAGTCTCAGAGTTACAGCCATGTGTCTCCCTGCCTCCCAGCATGCATCAGACCCAGTCTCAGAGAACAGCCATGTGTCTCCCTACCTCCCAGCATGCATCAGGCCCAGTCTCAGAGAACAGCCATGTGTCTCCCTACCTCCCAGCATGCATCAGGCCCAGTCTCAGAGAACAGTCATGTGTCTCCCTGCCTCCCAGCATGCGTCAGGCCCAGTCTCAGAGAACAGCCATGTGTCTCCCTGCCTCCCAGCATGCATCAGGCCCAGTCTCAGAGAACAGCCATGTGTCTCCCTACCTCCCAGCATGCATCAGGCCCAGTCTCAGAGAACAGTCATGTGTCTCCCTGCCTCCCAGCATGCGTCAGACCCAGTCTCAGAGAACAGCCATGTGTCTCCCTGCCTCCCAGCATGCATCAGGCCCAGTCTCAGAGAACAGTCATGTGTCTCCCTGCCTCCCAGCATGCATCAGGCCCAGTCTCAGAGAACAGCCATGTGTCTCCCTGCCTCCCAGCATGCATCAGACCCAGTCTCAGAGAACAGTCATGTGTCTCCCTGCCTCCCAGCATGCATCAGGCCCAGTCTCAGAGAACAGCCATGTGTCTCCCTGCCTCCCAGCATGCATCAGGCCCAGTCTCAGAGAACAGCCATGTGTCTCCCTGCCTCCCAGCATGCATCAGGCCCAGTCTCAGAGAACAGCCATGTGTCTCCCTGCCTCCCAGCATGCATCAGGCCCAGTCTCAGAGAACAGTCACGTGTCTCCCTGCCTCCCAGCATGCATCAGGCCCAGTCTCAGAGAACAGCCATGTGTCTCCCTGCCTCCCAGCATGCATCAGGCCCAGTCTCAGAGAACAGCCATGTGTCTCCCTGCCTCCCAGCATGCATCAGGCCCAGTCTCAGAGAACAGTCATGTGTCTCCCTGCCTCCCAGCATGCATCAGGCCCAGTCTCAGAGAACAGCCATGTGTCTCCCTGCCTCCCAGCATGCATCAGGCCCAGTCTCAGAGAACAGCCATGTGTCTCCCTGCCTCCCAGCATGCATCAGGCCCAGTCTCAGAGAACAGCCATGTGTCTGTCTCCCTGCCTCCCAGCATGCATCAGACCCAGTCTCAGAGAACAGCCATGTGTCTCCCTGCCTCCCAGCATGCATCAGGCCCAGTCTCAGAGAACAGCCATGTGTCTCCCTGCCTCCCAGCATGCATCAGGCCCAGTCTCAGAGAACAGCCATGTGTCTCCCTGCCTCCCAGCATGCATCAGGCCCAGTCTCAGAGAACAGCCATGTGTCTCCCTGCCTCCCAGCATGCATCAGGCCCAGTCTCAGAGAACAGCCATGTGTCTCCCTGCCTCCCAGCATGCATCAGGCCCAGTCTCAGAGAACAGTCATGGACCGTTGTGTTTGTTTTTGCTCTTGTGTGGTTCATGGGTATTGTTCCCTGCAGAGGAAACTAGGCTTGTCAGCTCAACTCTGACTGGGAGCTGGTCCAGTGGCTTACTTCCTCTACAGCCCTGGGTAAACACACACACACACACACACACAGTGGGCCTGCCAGTGAGGGCATGGGAGTGCAGGCAGGGTGGGAGGGGCATGGGATCGCAGGCAGGGTGGGAGGGGCATGGGAGCGCAGGCAGGGTGGGAGGGCATGGGAGCGCAGGCAGAGTGGGAGGGGCATGGGATCGCAGGCAGGGTGGGAGGGGCATGGGAGCGCAGGCAGGGTGGGAGGGGCATGGGAGTGCAGGCAGTGTGGGAGGGGCATGGGATCGCAGGCAGGGTGGGAGGGGTATGGGAGCGCAGGCAGGGTGGGAGGGCATGGGAGCGCAGGCAGGGTGGGAGGGGCATGGCAGAACAGTCTGTGGCCAGAACTGCCCTGCTACCACTGCTCTATGCTAGTTTTCTGTGGAATCCGTTGTGCTTTTGGAATAGCAGATAGGTTGATGGAGAACACACAGATAGGTTGATGGAGGACACACAGATAGGTTGATGGAGAACACGCAGATAGGTTGATGGAGAACACACAGATAGGTTGATGGACCTATCAACCTATCTGCGTGTTCTCCATCAACCCATCTGTGTTCTCCATCAATCTATCTGTGTGTTCTCCATCAACCTATCTGTGTGTTCTCCATCAACCCATCTGTGTGTTCTCTATCAACCCATCTGTGTGTTCTCCATCAACCCATCTGTGTGTTCTCCATCAACCCATCTGTGTGTTCTCCATCAACCCATCTGTGTGTTCTCCATCAACCCATCTGTGTGTTCTCTATCAACCCATCTGTGTGTTCTCCATCAACCCATCTGTGTGTTCTCCATCAACCCATCTGTGTGTTCTCCATCAACCTATCTGCGTGTTCTCCATCAACCCATCTGTGTTCTCCATCAACCCATCTGTGTGTTCTCCATCAACCTATCTGTGTGTTCTCCATCAACCCATCTGTGTGTTCTCCATCAACCCATCTGTGTGTTCTCTATCAACCCATCTGTGTGTTCTCCATCAACCCATCTGTGTGTTCTCCATCAACCCATCTGTGTGTTCTCCATCAACCCATCTGTGTGTTCTCCATCAACCCATCTGTGTGTTCTCCATCAACCCATCTGTGTGTTCTCCATCAACCTATCTGTGTGTTCTCCATCAACCCATCTGTGTGTTCTCCATCAACCTATCTGTGTGTTCTCCATCAACCCATCTGTGTGTTCTCCATCAACCCATCTGTGTGTTCTCCATCAACCTATCTGGTAAACCAAAAGTTAATGAACTATCACATTGGTTCCATTGCACCAGGCAAGAAAACAACTAGTATTTGAAGCCATGTCTACTGGTCTGGTCTGTGTCTGTCCTCTCCATACCTATTTTTAGCCCAGAGACCACGCTTATCACGGTCCACTAATGGTTCACTTCTGGTTGCTCTCTCTCTGTAGAGGAGTGGCAGAGATTTGGCCTCAGCTAGCAGACCTCAGACCTGGGATGAGACGGGCTTTAATTTGGGTCAAATTACATGGTGTTTCATCCACCATCAGCCACATGACTACGACTGGTTAAGCTGCTTTTAAAGAGAACAGGCCATCGTGGTGTCCTGATCCGAAGGCCTTTTATAGCTGACCACTGACCAGACTCGATGACGTTATGAGGTCATATCCTGGTTTAATCAGGGGGGGGGGGGGGGGGGGGGGGTGTTTACATTGATAAATCCAGTTAATTCGATACTATAAAATATTGGTTGAAATGGAATCTTGTGTGCATTGTCATGCAGCTTTTTGGGCTTTGATGAAGTGGACAAAGTCTGGAATGACGTTCTCAAGCTGTTGTTCAGCGTACAGTATATTGTAGGTCACTCCAGAAGTCCAGATCTGCAGTACTACTACCACTGCTCTACTACCACTGCTCTACTACCACTGCTCTACTACCACTGCTCTACTACCACTGCCCTACTACCACTGCTCTACTACCACTGCTCTACTACCACTGCTCTACTACCACTGCTCTACTACCACTGCCCTGCTACCACTGCTCTACTACCACTGCCCTGCTACCACTGCTCTACTACCACTGCTCTACTACCACTGCCCTGCTACCACTGCTCTACTACCACTGCTCTACTACCACTGCTCTACTACCACTGCCCTGCTACCACTGCTCTACTACCACTGCTCTACTACCACTGCTCTACTACCACTGCCCTGCTACCACTGCTCTACTACCACTGCCCTGCTACCACTGCTCTACTACCACTGCTCTACTACCACTGCCCTGCTACCACTGCTCTACTACCACTGCTCTACTACCACTGCTCTACTACCACTGCCCTGCTACCACTGCTCTACTACCACTGCTCTACTACCACTGCTCTACTACCACTGCCCTGCTACCACTGCTCTACTACCACTGCCCTGCTACCACTGCTCTACTACCACTGCTCTACTACCACTGCTCTACTACCACTGCCCTGCTACCACTGCTCTACTACCACTGCTCTACTACCACTGCCCTGCTACCACTGCTCTACTACCACTGCTCTGCTACCACTGCTCTACTACCACTGCCCTACTACCACTGTCCTACTACCACTGCTCTACTACCTACTACCACTGCTCTACTACCATTGCTCTACTACCACTGCCCTGCTACCACTGCTCTACTACCACTGCCCTGCTACCACTGCTCTACTACCACTGCTCTACTACCACTGCCCTGCTACCACTGCTCTACTACCACTGCTCTACTACCACTGCCCTGCTACCACTGCCCTACTACCACTGCCCTGCTACCACTGCTCTACTACCACTGCCCTACTACCACTGTCCTGCTACCACTGCCCTGCTACCACTGCTCACATAGCTAGTTCTCTATGATATCCACAATGATAAATGCACTAATCGTTAGCATGATGAAGATTAGCTCACATAGCTAGTTCTCTATGATGTCCACAGTGATACATGCACTAATTGTTAGCATGATGAAGATTAGCTCACATAGCTAGTTCTCTATGATGTCCACAATGATAAATGCACTAATCATTAGCATGATGAAGACTAGCTCACATAGCTAGTTCTCTATGATATCCACAATGATAAATGCACTAATCGTTAGCATGATGAAGATTAGCTCACATAGCTAGTTCTCAATGATATCCACAATGATAAATGCACTAATCGTTAGCATGATGAAGATTAGCTCACATAGCTAGTTCTCTATGATGTCCACAGTGATACATGCACTAATCGTTAGCATGATGAAGACTAGCTCACATAGCTAGTTCTCTATGATGTCCACAGTGATACATGCACTAATTGTTAGCATGATGAAGACTAGCTCACATAGCTAGTTCTCTATGATGTCCACAGTGATACATGCACTAATTGTTAGCATGATGAAGACTAGCTCACATAGCTAGTTCTCTAGTTTGTTTGTGTGTTTTGACTTGACTTAAAAGTCATTGTAACCTTGGTTCACAGGCGCATGAAGTGTAATATAGCCTTCTTCCTTTCCTCCCTTCCTCCCTCCCTCCGTCCTCAAGTGTTGCTCCATTATGAAGCTATCTGATAATGTTATAATGAGGCCCAGCTGGGAGGCAGTTAGCACTCCTAACAAATTTGGTCAATTCCAGAAGAATCTACAGTCTCTTGCACACACACACACACACACACACACACACACACACACACACACACACACACACACACACACACACACACACACACACACACACACACACACACACACACACACACACACACACACACACACACAGAGTGTTGCTCAGCTGAGGAGTTCTGGGTTGTTACTCGGTCCTGCAGTCAGAGAGATCTCTTTATGTAAAACCAGATCTGGAGTTCAGCATGGTGAGGGGTTGGCTGACTGTTTCTATATTCAGTATGGTGAGGGGTTGGCTGACTGTTTCTATATTCAGTATGGTGAGGGGTTGGCTGACTGTTTCTCTGTTCAGTATGGTGAGGGGTTGGCTGACTGTTTCTATATTCAGTGTGGTGAGGGGTTGGCTGACTGTTTCTATATTCAGTGTGGTGAGGGATTGGCTGACTGTTTCTATGTTCAGTGTGGTGAGGGGTTGGTTGAGTGTTAAATTCCACATCTCTGTGCTTCTCTTTCAACTCCCCCTCTCAGCTTGTCTTGACATGACAGCCCAGATTACAGAGTATGGTCACAGGCAGGGGTCCACCTTGAAGCCTTCCTCCCTGGGTCGTAGTTCACAGTGGATAACTTCCTCTCTGGGTCTTAGTCCACAGTAGATAACTTCCTCTCTGGGTCTTAGTCCACAGTGGATGACTTCCTCTCTGGGTCTTAGTCCACAGTGGATGACTTCCTCTCTGGGTCTTAGTCCACAGTGGATGACTTCCTCCCTGGGTCTTAGTCCATAGTGGATAACTTCCTTTCTGGGTCTTAGTCCACAGTGGATAACTTCCTCTCTGGGTCTTAGTCCACAGTAGATAACTTCCTCTCTGGGTCTTAGTTCACAGTGGATAACTTCCTCCCTGGGTCGTAGTTCACAGTGGATAACTTCCTCTCTGGGTCTTAGTCCACAGTGGATAACTTCCTCTCTGGGTCTTAGTGCCAGTTTCTCTGCTATAAACTAAAGTTCTCTCAGTGGCAGTGACCAGTCATTACATTCAGTGGTTTATAACTTAGACAGTTCAGAGTATAGTGTTTGCGTGAGAGTGATTGTTGCTTAGGGGTTGTGTGAAAACATGTGTTAGATTAGAATGCCTAACCATGCCACATGTACAGCACCAGAGGAGGAGAAGCTACATTTAGATCACACACACAGACACTATGGTCAGTATAATTATAGGTCCTGATATATAATCCATACGTGGTCATATAAAGAGCTTCATGTGCTTCATGAGAGAGAGACAGAGACAGAGAGAGAGAGTGTTCCCATGGGAACACATGCTCCACAGGACAGTGAGGAGTGATGATAGAGTGTTGTCTAGACCACTATCTGGTCTGCCTCCAGGCTCCCTGCATATCTACAGTACCTCAGACCTGTCTGGTCTGCCTCCAGGCTCCCTGCATATCTACAGTACCTCAGACCTGTCTGGTCTGCCTCCAGGCTCCCTGCATATCTACAGTACCTCAGACCTGAGGTCTGCCTCCCTGCATTTCTACAGTACCTCAGACCTGTCTGGTCTGCCTCCAGGCTCCCTGCATCTCTACAGTACCTCAGACCTTTCTGGTCTGCCTCCAGACTCCCTGCACCTCTACAGTACCTCAGACCTGTCTGGTCTACCTCCCTGCACCTCTACAGTACCTCAGACCTGTCTGGTCTACCTCCATGCATCTCTACAGTACCTCAGACCTGTCTGGTCTACCTCGCTGTATCTCTACAGTACCTCAGACCTGTCTGGTCTACCTCCCTGTATCTCTACAGTACCTCAGACCTGTCTGGTCTGCCTCTAGGCATCTCTACAGTATCTCAGACCTTAGCTCTTATCCTTGAGAAGAGTAATTAGCATTCACCTCTAATGAGTCCTCCTGGGAACCAACCAGTAACACTACAACAACCCTGTCATCTCGTCACAGCATCTGTCTGGGAAACACACCACACTGCAGGAAACCCCCTCTGCTAGTGGGAATCAGTCCTATCGCCATTGGTTGGTTTTTAGTTCTACTGCAGATAGATTTGGTGGTTTTCAGATTCAACAGGCCATATGTTGGTTCTATAAACAAAGCTGTTCTTTCATCAGGCCCACTGTTTCTGTTGCTGTCATACTTTATCTCGTGCCAATTCTGTGTTTTGGTTTTAGGAGATACCCTACAGTCCTCCATACATCAGACAGTATTGTCAGCATGTCTGTTGTTCTCCTGTATCCATAAGATATATCTGTTCTCCTCCTGTATCCATTAGATATATCTGTTCTCCTCCTGTATCCATTATATATGTCTGTTCTCCTCCTGTATCCATTAGATATATCTGTTCTCCTCCTGTATCCATTATATATGTCTGTTCTCCTCCTGTATCCATTAGATATGTCTGTTCTCCTCCTGTATCCATTAGATATATCTGTTCTCCTCCTGTATCCATTAGATATGTCTGTTCTCCTCCTGTATCCATTAGATATATCTGTTCTCCTCCTGTATCCATTATATATGTCTGTTCTCCTCCTGTATCCATTAGATATGTCTGTTCTCCTCCTGTATCCATTAGATATATCTGTTCTCCTCCTGTATCCATTAGATATATCTGTTCTCCTCCTGTATCCATTAGATATATCTGTTCTCCTCCTGTATCCATTAGATATATCTGTTCTCCTCCTGTATCCATTATATATGTCTGTTCTCCTCCTGTATCCATTAGATATGTCTGTTCTCCTCCTGTATCCATTAGATATATCTGTTCTCCTCCTGTATCCATTAGATATGTCTGTTCTCCTCCTGTATCCATTAGATATATCTGTTCTCCTCCTGTATCCATAAGATATATCTGTTCTCCTCCTGTATCCATTAGATATGTCTGTTCTCCTCCTGTATCCATTAGATATATCTGTTCTCCTGCCGGGGCGGCAGGGTAGCCTAGTGGTTAGAGCGAAATCCCAGAGCTGACAAGGTACAAATCTGTCGTTCTGCCCCTGAACAGGCAGTTAACCCACTGTTCCTAGGCCGTCATTGAAAATAAGAATTTGTTCTTAACTGACTTGCCTCGTTAAATAAAGGTAAAATAAAGGTAAAATAAAAAAATAAAAAATATCCAGTAGATATATCTGTTCTCCTCCTGTATCCATTACAGATGTCTGTTCTCCTCCTGTATCCATTAGATATATCTGTTCTCCTCCTGTATCCATTAAATATATCTGTTCTCCTCCTATATCCATTAGATATATCTGTTATCCTCCTATATCTAGTAGATATGTCTGTTCTCCTTCTATATCCATTAGATAAAATAAGAAAATACAGGTAACTCCCAGAATAAAGGAAACCCCAGCATCAAGTGGCTTAATATTGGGTTGGGCCACCATGAGCCAGAACAGCTTCAATGTGCCTTGGCATAGATTCTACAACTGCCTGGAACTCTATTGGAGGGATATGACATCATTCTTCCATGAGAAAATCCATCAGTTGGTGTCTTCTTGTTGATGGTAGAAGAAAAGTCTGTCTCAGGCGTGTCTCCCATAAGTGTTCAATTAGGTTGAGATCCGGTGACTGAGACACACACACACACGCGCACACACACACACACACACACCCTTTAAACCCCCTTTGCTTTTTTGAAAGCCTCTTTGAGACCCCTCTTTCAAAGTTACTGAGATCACTTCTTGCAGCCAAAACAATAGGCAACTTAATTACCTCAGGAACCACATTTGTGTTGAAGCACTTGTTTTCAATATATATAGTGTTTCCTTTATTTAGCCAGTTACCTTTATGTTTAGCTGAAAATCAATTCCCCCCCCCCATAGAGTAGCTATCTAGACTTCATGGTGCTATTTGTCCTCATAGAGTAGCTATCTAGACTACATGGTGCTATTTGTCCTCGTAGAGAAGCTAGCTAGACTACATGGTGCTATTTGTCCTCAGAGTAGCTATCTAGACTACATGGTGTTATTTGTCCTCATAGAGTAGCTAGCTAGACTTCATGGTGCTATTTGTCCTCATAGAGTAGCTATCTAGACTACATGGTGCTATTTGTCCTCATAGAGTAGCTAGCTAGACTACATGGTGCTATTTGTCCTCGTAGAGAAGCTAGCTAGACTACATGGTGCTATTTGTCCTCATAGAGTAGCTATCTAGACTACATGTTGCTATTTGTCCTCATAGAGTAGCTAGCTAGACTACATGGTGCTATTTGTCCTCATAGAGTAGCTAGCTAGACTACATGGTGCTATTTGTCCTCATAGAGTAGCTAGCTAGACTACATGGAGCTATTTCCCCCCCATAGAGTAGCTAGCTAGACTACATGGAGCTATTTCCCCCCATAGAGTAGCTAGCTAGACTACATGGTGCTATTTCCCCCCATAGAGTAGCTAGCTAGACTACATGGTGCTATTTCCCCCCATAGAGTAGCTAGCTAGACTACATGGTGCTATTTCCCCCCATAGAGTAGCTAGCTAGACTACATGGTGCTATTTCCCCCCCATAGAGTAGCTAGCTAGACTACATGGAGCTATTTCCCCCCATAGAGTAGCTAGCTAGACTACATGGTGCTATTTCCCCCCATAGTGTAGCTAGCTAGACTACATGGTGCTATTTCCCCCCATAGAGTAGCTAGCTAGACTACATGGTGCTATTTCCCCCCATAGTGTAGCTAGCTAGACTACATGGTGCTATTTCCCCCCATAGAGTAGCTAGCTAGACTACATTGCAGTATACCTTCTTTCTTTATCCCTCTCTGGTTCACATCTCTTCCTTTTATCTAATTCCCTGTTTAATGCTTCTAGCAGATCATACCAAACATCTGCTGATTCTCTTTGAAGACCTCAGCCAGTGACGTCTGTCTTGTCTATAGCTTAGATGTAGACGGAGCCTGGCTCACCAGGTGAAAGTAACAGCAGGTGAAAGACACATGGTTGGGAATACGAATTAGCCTAGATCTACCTCTTGCTGGGTAGGATTCCTGATATGAATCCAAGGAGCACTGTGAAGCCAGACAGCAAGACAAAGTCCTGCTCAAGCAGACAATACAGGATCATTTCATGTTATCATCCACTACCAGCTCTGTGAGTCTGAATGCTATCTGGCTCTGCTGGTGTGTGTCTACTCTGTGTTTGCACAGCAGTGTGTGGCTTTGAAATGCCTTAAAGTGTGTGGAGGGAGTCAGTCACTCTTGAAACGGAGGTTTACACCTCTTTCTTCTCAGTCAGTACGATATCTTCAGAAGGTTTTTCTTTTGTTTTCTAAGAGCTGGAGATTGAAAAAGATTCTGAAGTATCTCAGTCCTCATGAACAGAAACTTATTTTCACAACCCAGAGACATTTTCAGTCAGTCAGTACTAGCTACATTCTGCTATGATACAAGGATATAGTACTAGCTACATTCTGCTATGATACAGGGTTATAGTACTAGCTACATTCTGCTATGATACAGGGTTATAGTACTAGCTACATTCTGCTATGATACAGGGTTATAGTACTAGCTACATTCTGCTATGATACAGGGTTACAGTACTAGCTACATTCTGCTATGATACAGGGATATATTACTAGCTACATTCTGCTATGATACAGGGATATGGTACTAGCTACATTCTGCTATGATACAGGGTTATAGTACTAGCTACATTCTGCTATGATACAGGGTTATAGTACTAGCTACATTCTGCTATGATACAGGGTTATAGTACTAGCTACATTCTGCTATGATACAAGGATATAGTACTAGCTACATTCTGCTATGATACAAGGTTATAGTACTAGCTACAATCTGCTATGATACAGGGTTATAGTACTAGCTACATTCTGCTATGATACAAGGATATAGTACTAGCTACATTCTGCTATGATACAGGGTAATAGTACTAGCTACATTCTGCTATGATACAGGGTTATAGTACTAGCTACATTCTGCTATGATACAGGGTTATAGTACTAGCTACATTCTGATATGATACAGGGTTATAGTACTAGCTACATTCTGCTATGATACTGGGTTATAGTACTAGCTACATTCTGCTATGATACAGGGTTATAGTACTAGCTACATTCTGCTATGATACAGGGTTATAGTACTAGCTACATTCTACTATGATACAGGGTTATAGTACTAGCTACATTCTGCTATGATACAGGGTTATAGTACTAGCTACATTCTGCTATGATACAGGGATATAGTACTAGCTACATTCTGCTATGATACAGGGATATAGTACTAGCTACATTCTGCTATGATACAGGGTTAAAGTACTAGCTACATTCTGCTATGATACAGGGTTATGGTACTAGCTACATTCTGCTATGATACAGGGTTATAGTACTAGCTACATTCTGCTATGATACAGGGTTATAGTACTAGCTACATTCTGCTATGATACAGGGTTATAGTACTAGCTACATTCTGCTATGATACAGGGTTATAGTACTAGCTACATTCTGCTATGATACAGGGTTATAGTACTAGCTACATTCTGCTATGATACAGGGATATAGTACTAGCTACATTCTGCTATGATACAGGGATATAGTACTAGCTACATTCTGCTATGATACAGGGTTAAAGTACATCTTTGAATGATTCTACTGTGTCACCAGTGACATTCTATTTAGTGTGGAAAGGCCCCATTATCATTCTGTGGCTGGTGAGACATTCACAATTTTTTATTGGCTGTTATCTTCTATTATATAGAATGTGTCCCAAATGGCACCCTATTCCCTATGGACCCTGGTCAAAGGTAGTGCACTATGTAGGGAATAGGGTGCCATTTGGGACATATAGGTGGGGTACTGTTTGTTAATGTCTGTTCATGCAGTGAAAGGTAGATCTGAATGAGCAAGGTATGTGAGGTGAATTACCTGGTGTTTTCCCCAGTAGTTAGTTCAGGTACAATAGTTCACTGATGTGTAAGTAAGGGTTGGGTTGGTTCAGCCCTTTACACTCATATCCATTTACGGGTTGAAAATGGCAGATTAGGCCACTGATAAGCCCCGTGGCTGTAGAGTAACATGCTGTTAATGACGTCAGAGCTCAGTCTCTACTCATCACAGCTCTGTAGGGGTTTTGACTGACAGCCGGTCAGAGCTCAGTCTCTACTCCTCACAGCTCTGTAGGGGTTTTGACTGACAGCCGGTCAGAGCTCAGTCTCTACTCATCACAGCTCTGTAGGGGTTCTGACTGACAGGCCGGTCAGAGCTCAGTCTCTACTCCTCACAGCTCTGTAGGGGTTTTGACTGACAGGCCGGTCAGAGCTCAGTCTCTACTCATCACAGCTCTGTAGGGGTTCTGACTGACAGGCCGGTCAGAGCTCAGTCTCTACTCCTCACAGCTCTGTAGGGGTTCTGACTGACAGGCCGGTCAGAGCTCAGTCTCTACTCCTCACAGCTCTGTAGGGGTTTTGACTGACAGGCCGGTCAGAGCTCAGTCTCTACTCCTCACAGCTCTGTAGGGGTTTTGACTGACAGGCCGGTCAGAGCTCAGTCTCTACTCCTCACAGCTCTGTAGAGGTTTTGACTGACAGCCGGTCAGAGCTCAGTCTCTACTCCTCACAGCTCTGTAGGGGTTTTGACTGACAGCCGATCTGAACTTAAGCACCTCAAGCGACAGGAAGTTGTCCACCATCCCTCCTGTTGATTGGACAACTTTTACACATGTTGTTGTTGTCTGAATGAGGGAAGTGCTGTACATCCTGAGGAGTCGATGTGTTCTGAAAGATGTTTTAGGATTATAATAAATACCTCTGATGTCATACAAGCAAACCACACACCCTTCCAGACGTGGACTTTACATTTCCACATCATATAAAACTCATTTACAGTGTCAACGTTTATAATCACTATGTTACATATACAGATACCAGATGACATGTTGTCATCCCCTGAGTTGTTCTGAACAGAATGAACCTATGTTTGTCTGTTGTGAAGAGCATTTTGCAGCAGAACACTCTCCTGAATGCTCCCAGGTCTCCTTTCTGTAAGCAAACGAACGTACCACCTGTTTCTCTGAATTGTCTTGTGAAAGTCTAACGCTGTAAGATCCTATTGTCTAACTGAATCATGTTGGTAATACAACGATCTTATCAAATGATGCCCACCAGACGCAGATTGTGATTTATAATGGGAGGGGTTTTGGATTGCATAAAACAATAACAGTAGCCTGTGTTCCAAACAAAACAACTACAAGTGTGCTTGTTCTTAGTGTATTGAAATGACTTAGGAACTGTATACACTTTGGAGGGGTGTGTACTGTAGACACTAGAAGACACCAGTTAGTCCTCTCCCTCAAACCCCCAGTCTGGAGAGGTGTGTACTGTAGACACTAGAAGACACCAGTTAGTCCTCTCCCTCAAACCCCCATTCTGGAGAGGTGTGTGGCCACTAGAAGACACCAGTTAGTCCTCTCCCTCAAACCCCCAGTCTGGAGAGGTGTGTACTGTAGACACTAGAAGACACCAGTTAGTCCTCTCCCTCAAACCCCCAGTCTGGAGAGGTGTGTGGCCACTAGAAGACACCAGTTAGTCCTCTCCCTCAAACCCCCAGTCTGGAGAGGTGTGTACTGTAGACACTAGAAGACACCAGTTAGTCCTCTCCCTCAAACCACCAGTCTGGAGAGGTGTGTGGCCACTAGAAGACACCAGTTAGTCCTCTCCCTCAAACCCCCAGTCTGGAGAGGTGTGTACTGTAGACACTAGAAGACACCAGTTAGTCCTCTCCCTCAAACCCCCAGTCTGGAGAGGTGTGTGGCCACTAGAAGACACCAGTTAGTCCTCTCCCTCCAACCCCCAGTCTGGAGAGGTGTGTGGCCACTAGAAGACACCAGTTAGTCCTCTCCCTCAAACCCCCAGTCTGGAGAGGTGTGTGGCCACTAGAAGACACCAGTTAGTCCTCTCCCTCAAACCCCCAGTCTGGAGAGGTGTGTGGCCACTAGAAGACACCAGTTAGTCCTCTCCCTCCAACCCCCAGTCTGGAGAGGTGTGTGGCCACTAGAAGACACCAGTTAGTCCTCTCCCTCAAACCCCCAGTCTGGAGAGGTGTGTGGCCACTAGAAGACACCAGTTAGTCCTCTCCCTCCAACCCCCAGTCTGGAGAGGTGTGTGGCCACTAGAAGACACCAGTTAGTCCTCTCCCTCAAACCCCCAGTCTGGAGAGGTGTGTGGCCACTAGAAGACACCAGTTAGTCCTCTCCCTCCAACCCCCAGTCTGGAGAGGTGTGTGGCCACTAGAAGACACCAGTTAGTCCTCTCCCTCCAACCCCCAGTCTGGAGAGGTGTGTGGCCACTAGAAGACACCAGTTAGTCCTCTCCCTCAAACCCCCAGTCTGGAGAGGTGTGTGGCCACTAGAAGACACCAGTTAGTCCTCTCCCTCAAACCCCCAGTCTGGAGAGGTGTGTGGCCACTAGAAGACACCAGTTTGTCTCCTCCCTCCATTGCTGACATAAGGATACGTTGGATGAACCCAGACTTCCCTGGATAAATAAAGGTTAAAGGTGCAATATTGCAGAAATCGCTCAGCCATTTCCTGGTTGCTAAAATTCGACTTGTTCGCCTAATTTCAGTTTACCTGAGAAACAAGAAATGTATTGTGTAGAGAATCATTGTACACATCTAAACCGCTGTGAAATATATTTTCCAAGACCAAAAAGATTGTATTTTCAGCAGTTTGAAGCTGATGTACAAAACCCGAAAGTAAAAGATGCAAAAAGACTAAACTTAATAACGGGAAGCGTAGAAATAGCGGCACATAGAACAGATCTACCGCTTCTTAGACTTGCTTTCAAAGAGAATGACGGCTCTATAAATCACATTTCTACGTGAGGTCAAAGTCATTGTTGGGCCGGCTGGTTGTCATTGTTGTCGTGATGTCATTATAGTCAGGAGGGCCGTAATCAAATCAATGGAATGTGTCCGTCACAGAATGTGTCCCTACTGTATGTCTCTCTGAGGCATCTGGTCAGAACTAGTGGATTACAGGGATAACGGTGCCGTTCTGGAAGCAGGTCCAGCCCTGTCCGCCTTGGTAGAGACTAGAGGAATCTGGTCAGAACTAGTGGATTACAGGGATAACGGTGCCATTCTGGAAGCAGGCCCAGCCCTGTCAGCCTTGGTAGACTAGAGGAATCTGGTCAGAACTAGTGGACTACAGGGATAACGGTGCCATTCTGGAAGCAGGCCCAGCCCTGTCAGCCTTGGTAGAGACTAGAGGAATCTGGTCAGAACTAGTGGACTACAGGGATAACGGTGCCATTCTGGAAGCAGGCCCAGCCCTGTCAGCCTTGGTAGAGACTAGAGGAATCTGGTCAGAACTAGTGGACTACAGGGATAACGGTGCCATTCTGGAAGCAGGCCCAGCCCTGTCAGCCTTGGTAGAGACTAGAGGAATCTGGTCAGAACTAGTGGACTACAGGGATAACGGTGCCGTTCTGGAAGCAGGCCCAGCCCTGTCAGCCTTGGTAGACTAGAGGAATCTGGTCAGAACTAGTGGACTACAGGGATAACTGTGCCGTTCTGGAAGCAGGCCCAGCCCTGTCAGCCTTGGTAGAGACTAGAGGAATCTGGTCAGAACTAGTGGATTACAGGGATAACTGTGCCGTTCTGGAAGCAGGTCCAGCCCTGTCAGCCTTGGTAGACTAGAGGAAACAGTTTCACCTGTAGCCTCTGGAGGTGATCAGGGCCCACAGATAGTTATGGACTGAGGGTTCTTTACGTGAAGGATTCAAACTGCAGTAATATCTAGTGTTTTTGCAGCATATATTGTGGTTTGAGACCCCGGTGTGTACTGTTTAAATACTGCATGTCCTTAAATAGTAAGGGAAGATGGTCCTCAGTCTGTAAAACCTTCTCTAGGCAGGTTGAGGTTGGGGCTTGAGGTTTAGAATTAATGTCTGTGAACTTCATTTCCATTTTATAATGAATTTAGCCAGCAGCCATTTTCCTGTGTTTACCAAAGGAAACAGAATCCCTTCCTATCTGGGTGCTGACTGAAGACTGAGGGAGGATCTATAGAATACCATGGTCAGGAAACATGTACGGGGTTG
>NW_022265389.1:443111-448111 GCF_002021735.2 Oncorhynchus kisutch
GCAGGAGGCTGCAGTAGTAGGAGGCTGCAGCAGTATGAGGCTGCAGGAGGCTGCAGTAGTAGGAGGCTGTAGCAGTAGAAGGCTGCAGCAGTAGGAGGCTGCAGTAGTAGGAGGCTGTAGCAGTAGAAGGCTGCAGCAGTAGGAGGCTGCAGCAGTAGGAGGCTGTAGCAGTAGGAGGCTGTAGCAGTAGGAGGCTGCAGTAGTAGGAGGCTGCAGCAGTAGGAGGCTGCAGCAGTAGGAGGCTGCAGTAGGCTGCAGCAGTAGGAGGCTGCAGCAGTAGGAGGCTGCAGCAGTAGGAGGCTGCAGCAGTAGGAGGCTGCAGCAGTAGGAGGCTGCAGGAGGCTGCAGCAGTAGGAGGCTGCAGGAGGCTGCAGCAGTAGGAGGCTGCAGGAGGCTGCAGCAGTAGGAGGCTGCAGCAGTAGGAGGCTGCAGCAGTAGGAGGCTGTAGCAGTAGAAGGCTGCAGCAGTAGGAGGCTGCAGCAGTAGGAGGCTGCAGCAGTAGGAGGCTGTAGCAGTAGGAGGCTGCAGTAGTAGGAGGCTGTAGCAGTAGAAGGCTGCAGCAGTAGGAGGCTGCAGCAGTAGGAGGCTGCAGCAGTAGGAGGCTGTAGCAGTAGGAGGCTGCAGCAGTAGGAGGCTGCAGCAGTAGGAGGCTGCAGCAGTAGGAGGCTGCAGGAGGCTGCAGCAGTAGACCCAGACATCAGGTGCACTGTCAGCATGTTCTAGCCTGGAGTGAATCCATGTGAAGTGCAGCCAATTTGCTCCATCAGACCCCCACCAACCACACCTACATGAACTGTATGGAGAGACGGCCTGAGTCCCAAATGAGTCCCTTGTTCCCTATGTAGTGCACCATTTTCCCCCCAGGGCCTCTGGTCCAAAGTAGTGCACTATATAGGGAATAGGGTGCCATTTGGGACCCACACAGGATATTTCAGCCCCATCCAGCCCTAAGGCTCTACTGCTGAACAGAACAAAATGGTTTTACAACCTGTCTGCCAATGTCTGACGTGTTTGGATAGAGGTGGTGTTGGACTGGGGAGGAGGACCGTGTTGGTTTATGGTGCAGTGTCTGTCTTATCTGGCATAACTGAAGAGAGACTGATTTAAGAGACAGATTTTCATATTTATAAACTTGTATTTTAGGTATAGGGAGTTTATTTATTTTGTCCTGGTTTCCAATTGGTAGTTACAGTGTTGTCTCGTCGCTGCAACTCCCCTACGGACTCGGGAGAGACGAAGGCAGAGAGCCATGCGTCCTCCGATACACAACCCAAACAAGCCGCACTGCTTCTTGACACAATGCCCACTTAACCCGGAAGCCAGACGCACCAATGAGGAAACACCGTACAATGTAGAAAATACAACATAAAATAAGAAAAAACCCTTGAATGAGTCGGTGTGTCCAACTGTTGACTGGTACTGTATATATATGACTGGTACTGTAATATATATGACTGGTACTGTATATTATATGACTGGTACTGTATATATATGACTGGTACTGTATATATATATGACTGGTACTGTATATATATGACTGGTACTGTATATATATATGACTGGTACTGTATATATATGACTGGTACTGTATATATATATGACTCGGTACTGTATATATTATGACTGGTACTGTATATATATATGACTGGTACTGTATATATATTGACTGGTACTGTATATATATATGACTGGTACTGTATATATATATGACTGGTACTGTATATATATATGACTGGTACTGTATATATATATGACTGGTACTGTATATATATGATGACTGTACTGTATATATATATGACTGGTACTGTAATATATATGACTGGTACTGTATATATATATGACTGTACTGTATATATATGACTGGTACTGTATATATATATGACTGGTACTGTATATATATATGACTGGTACTGTATATATATATGACTGGTACTTTATATATATGACTGGTACTGTATATATATATGACTGGTACTGTATATATATATGACTGGTACTGTATATATATATGACTGGTACTGTATATATATTGACTGGTACTGTATATATATATGACTGGTACTGTATATATATATGACTGGTACTGTCTATATATATGCTGGTACTGTATATATAGACTTGGTACTGTATATACTATATGACTGGTACTGATATATATTGACTGGTACTGTATATATATATGACTGGTACTGTAATATATATATGACTGGTACTGTATATATGACTGTACTGATATATATATGACTGGTACTGTATATATATATGACTGGTACTGTATATATATATGACTGGTACTGTATATATATATGACTGGTACTGTATATATATATGACTGGTACTGTATATTATATGACTGGTACTGTATATATATATGACTGGTACTGTATATATATATGACTGGTACTGTATATATATATGACTGGTACTGTATATATATATGACTGGTACTGTACTATATATGACTGGTACTGTATATATATGACTGGTACTGTATATATATATGACTGGTACTGTATATATATATGACTGGTACTGTATATATATGACTGGTACTGTATATATATATGACTGGTACTGTATATATATATGACTGGTACTGTATATATATATGACTGGTACTGTATATATATATGACTGGTACTGTATATATATATGACTGGTACTGTATATATATGACTGGTACTGTATATATATGACTGGTACTGTATATATTTGACTGGTGTTGTATATACTGTATATATGTATATAGTACCAGTCAACAGGTGGACACACCTACTCATTCAAGGGTTTAATATATGTACACTGTAGGCTCCTGTATAGTGCTGAGTTATTACATCATGATGCACCCTATTCCCTATATAGAGCACTGCTTTTGGGCCCTGGTTAAATGTAGTGCACGATGTAGGGAATAGGGTGGAATTTGGGACACTGCACATGTTTGATGATTTAAAGATTAGGATGAAGTCTGGAAATTCTGCTTGTCTGTCTGGCGTCTGGCGTCTGGCGTTGCCAGGTATGTGATAAAGTAGAATCTGACGTTGTTGGGTGGGAGAGAGGCTGGGAGAGAAGCTCAGAAAGAGGCTGGAGAGGCTGGGAGAGGCTGGTAGCGAGGAGAGAGGTTGGAAGAGGCTTGGAGAAAGCTGGGAGAGAGCCATGTGATAAAGCAGAATCTCGGTTTGCCAGGTATGTAATAAAGGAGAATCTAGTGTTGCCAGGTATGTGATAAAGTAGAAAGGACGTTGCCAGGTATGTGATGAAGAAGATTCTCGGGTTGCCAGGTGTGTGATAATGCAGTACCTCGGGTTGCCAGGTATGTTATAAAGCAGAATCTCGGGTTGCCAGGTGTGTGATCATGCAGAATCTCGGGTTGCCAGGTGTGTGATAATGCAGAATCTCGGGTTGCCAGGTGTCTGATAATGCAGAATCTCGGGTTGCCAGGTGTGTGATAATGCAGAATCTCGGGTTGCCAGGTGTCTGATAATGCAGATTCTCGGGTTGCCAGGTGTGTGATAATGCAGATTCTCAGGTTGCCCGGTATGTGATAATGCAGAATCTCGGTTGCCCAGTATGTGATAAAGCAGAATCTGGCGTTGCCAGGTATATGACAAAGCAGAGTCTGGCGTAGCCAGGGAATTTCTGGTTTTGGTGATTTCATTAGCCGATACCAAAGCAAACACCAACAGGTGAACAAAACCTAATAACTCCGATGCTTTTCTGAAGAGAGAATTGAGACTTTATCTACAGGAAAACACAGTCAGTCTCCAACTAAATGGAATGTCTTTAGTGCCGGTTAGGGGTTATATTATATGAGGAAGAAATCATTTCATTCATTTCACTCTTTCCTCTGGTGCTGCCGTTATAAGGAGGTTATTGTGAAGTGCCAGAGGCACAAGAACAGAATGGAAAGGGGAGAGGAAGAGATGGGGAGGAGGAGGGGGAGAGGAGGGTAGAGGAGAGGAGGGTAAAGGAGGGTAGAGGAGAGGAGGAGAGGAGGGTAGAGGAGAGGAGGGGTAGAGGAGAGGAGGAGGAGGAGGGTAGAGGAGAGGAGGGTAGAGGAGAGGAGGAGGAGAGAGGAGAGGAGGAGGAGAGAGGAGAGGAGGAGGGTAGAGGAAAGGAGGAGGGTAGAGGAGAGGAGGAGAGGAGGGTAGAGGAGAGGAGGAGAGGAGGGTAGAGGAGAGGAGGGTAGAGGAGAGGAGGAGAGGAGGGTAGAGGAGAGGAGGGTAGAGGAGAGGAGGAGGAGAGAGGAGAGGAGGAGGGTAGAGGAAAGGAGGAGGTGAGGGGAGAAGTGGAGAGGAGGAGGAAGGGGAGAGGAGTGTAGAGGAGGAGAGGAAGAGGAGGAGGAGGAGAGAGGAGGTGGGGGAGGACTGACGAGGCCAATGGCTGTGACTCACAAGCTGTGTCAGTGTGAGTCAGGTATGGAAGAGAACAGTGGCCCAGGACCAGAGGATTCTAACCATCTGTCTGTATGACTTCATGACAGACAGGAGAGAGAGATGTGTGTACAGCAGCCTATTGTTTTCTAGGAGATTTTCAGTTCATTTTGACTGAAGTGAAAAACGGAATTCTCCCAGACTACTGTAGTGTCCAGGCCCAGTCAGGGACTGGCCAGATGGGACGCCACGCCCCGTAGGAGGGCTGCTGACCTCCAGTTGTTTCCTCAGTTGGCCTTGCTCTCTGCCCTGTGGTTGGTTAAATAAACCAGGGTACTCCACAGGTGACACAGGTGAGAGGATGATGTAGAGGTCAGAAGGATCAGTCCTCATGTACTCTCTCTAGGGCTGGCACAATTATCGTATAACTGGATTACCGTATAACTGGATTACCGTATAACCGGGTTACCGTATAACCGAGGTACCGTATAACCGGGTTACCGTATAACTGTATAACCGGATTACCGTATAACCGGATTACCGTATAACTGTATAACCGGGTAACGTATAACCGGGTTACCGTATAACTGTATAACCGTATAACTGGGTTACCGCATAACCGGGTTACCG
>NW_022265389.1:458111-473111 GCF_002021735.2 Oncorhynchus kisutch
TGGGCTGGTTGCTCAGTAGTCACTGGGCTGGGTACTCAGTAGTCACTGGGCTGGGTACTCAGTGGTCACTGGGCTGGTTACTCAGTAGTCACTGGGCTGGGTACTCAGTAGTCACTGGGCTGGGTACTCAGTAGTCACTGGGCTGGGTGCTCAGTAGTCACTGGGCTGGGTACTCAGTAGTCACTGGGCTGGGTACTCAGTAGTCACTGGGCTGGTTACTCAGTAGTCACTGGGCTGGGTACTCAGTAGTCACTGGGCTGGTTACTCAGTAGTCACTGGGCTGGGTACTCAGTAGTCACTGGGCTGGGGTACTCAGTAGTCACTGGGCTGGGTACTCAGTAGTCACTGGGCTGGTTACTCAGTAGTCACTGGGCTGGGTACTCAGTAGTCACTGGGCTGGGTACTCAGTAGTCACTGGGCTGGTTGCTCAGTAGTCACTGGGCTGGTTACTCAGTAGTCACTGGGCTGGGTTACTCAGTAGTCACTGGGCTGGGTACTCAGTAGTCACTGGGCTGGGTACTCAGTAGTCACTGGGCTGGGTACTCAGTAGTCACTGGGCTGGGTGCTCAGTAGTCACTGGGCTGGGTGCTCAGTAGTCACTGGGCTGGGTACTCAGTAGTCACTGGGCTGGGTGCTCAGTAGTCACTGGGCTGGTTACTCAGTAGTCACTGGGCTGGGTACTCAGTAGTCACTGGGCTGGGTGCTCAGTAGTCACTGGGCTGGGTACTCAGTAGTCACTGGGCTGGGTACTCAGTAGTCACTGGGCTGGGTGCTCAGTGTTTTGAGAGCTGCAGGGTTTCCTTTATTACCATGTTCAGACCAGGAAGAGATGACAGCAGAGTCACATCCTGTAATATCCTGTTGTCCCAGTACAGAGCAGCAGTCTCTGGATCTCTGTCTGCTGTGTGTTGAGTCAAGCAGAGATGAGCTCATTTACCACGGGGGCCTCGATGACTGGAGCTCAGTACCTAAAGATTTACATTCATTGTCCTGTGACAGGCTGTATGAAAGCGTCTGTCTGTCTCTTTGCGGGAGTCACGTGTGTGACGATGCTGAGTCAGAGAAGGCCCCATGGCAGTAGCTAAAACAGGAACAACTCTGATTTGGGTGAACGACCTCATTTGAGTTGAGTATAATGACTCTCATTCCCAACCTAATTATGGAACTGAATCACTCTGTGGAGGACAGGGAACTGAATCAGGCAGATTATGGAGAAAAGAGATGTATTTTTCTGCATTCCAAGTAGATATATAGGGAATAGGGTTCCATTTGGAACACAGTAGTAAACTATATAGGGAATAGGGTTCCATTTCAACACAGTAGTAAACTATATAGGGAATAGGGTTCCATTTGGAACACAGTAGTCCACTATATAGGGAATAGGGTTCCATTTGGAACACAGTAGTCCACTATATAGGGAATAGGGTTCCATTTCAACACAGTAGTCCACTATATAGGGAATAGGGTTCCATTTCAACTCAGTAGTCCACTATATAGGGAATAGGGTTCCATTTGGAACACAGTAGTCCACTATATAGGGAATAGGGTTCCATTTCAACACAGTAGTCCACTATATAGGGAATATGGTTCCATTTCAACACAGTAGTCCACTATATAGGGAATAGGGTTCCATTTGGAACACAGTAGTCCACTATATAGGGAATAGGGTTCCATTTCAACTCAGTAGTCCACTATATAGGGAATAGGGTTCCATTTCAACTCAGTAGTCCACTATATAGGGAATAGGGTTCCATTTCAACACAGTAGTCCACTATATAGGGAATAGGGTTCCATTTGGAACACAGTAGTCCACTATATAGGGAATAGGGTTCCATTTGGAACACAGTAGTCCACTATATAGGGAATAGGGTTCCATTTCAACTCAGTAGTCCACTATATAGGGAATGGGGTTCCATTTGGAACACAGTAGTCCACTATATAGGGAATAGGGTTCCATTTGGAACACAGTAGTCCACTATATAGGGAATGGGGTTCCATTTGGAACACAGACATGGTGATGTGTTGTAATGGTTTGGTTTAGAATCATAGATTTGTTTGTAAGGACTCTTCCTGAGAGTTAGAGAATATTCTGGTATTTTTCCTATTTTTAAAGAATGGTACACAAAACCATGAGTAATTGGTGCTCTTTAAAAGAGAGAGAAAGAGAGGAGAGAGAGAGCGATGAGGTGAGGCCACAGCACACAGAGGTTGTCTCTCTGAATCTAGTCAGGTCAGGGGATGAGGAGACCCAGCAAGACGAGTCCATTCCTCTATCTGTCTCTCTCTTCTCTCACTTTGGCTCTCTCATTCTCTCTCTTCCCCCATTCTCTTTCCCCTGTTCTCAGGCCCTGTGGGGTCACTCTAAATGTCCCTCAGCCAAAACAAATATCCGTCACTGTCCTCTTCTGCTGGAAGGAGGCCATCTTGCCCAGGCCTTGTTTTTAAACATGACACAGTGGACAACTTTTCCTTCTGACTCCGCTGGTGACTGGTGTGTTCCCCCGTATCTTCCTCATTTTCCCCTTGGGGTTTTCCCCATCCTTCCCTGTTTCTGTCCTGTTCTATCAGACAAACTCAGCTCAATGTCAAGTCAGGAATGTGCTTGTCTGTTAGTGTTTTTCTTCTCAACCTGTCACACGTGTTCAGAAAGGTATTTTCATCATGATCACCTTTTGGTACTTGTTGCTGCCTTGTAGTTGATGTGTGATGATCTACTACTGCCTTGTTGTTACTGTGTGATGTTCTACAGCTGCCTTGTAGTTGCTGTGTGATGATCTACAGCTGCCTTGTTGTTACTGTGTGATGTTCTACAGCTGCCTTGTAGTTGCTGTGTGATGTTCTACAGCTGCCTTGTAGTTGATGTGTGATGTTCTACAGCTGCCTTGTAGTTGCTGTGTGATGTTCTTCCACTGCCTTGTAGTTGATGTGTGATGTTCTACAGCTGCCTTGTAGTTACTGTGTGATGTTCTACATCTGCCTTGTAGTGGCTTGGTGATGATCTACAGCTGCCTTGTAGTTGCTGTGTGATGTTCTACATCTGCCTTGGAGTTGCTGTGTGATGTTCTACAGCTGCCTTGTAGTTGCTGTGTGATGTTCTACAGCTGCCTTGTAGTTGCTGTGTGATGTTCTACAGCTGCCTTGTAGTTGCAGTGTGATGTTCTACAGCTGCCTTGTAGTGGCTTGGTGATGATCTACAGCTGCCTTGTAGTTGCTGTGTGATGTTCTACAGCTGCCTTGTAGTTGCTGTGTGATGTTCTACAGCTGCCTTGTAGTTGCTGTGTGATGTTCTACAGCTGCCTTGTAGTTGATGTGTGATGTTCTACAGCTGCCTTGTAGTTACTGTGTGATGTTCTACATCTGCCTTGTAGTGGCTTGGTGATGATCTACAGCTGCCTTGTAGTTGCTGTGTGATGTTCTACAGCTGCCTTGTAGTTGCTGTGTGATGTTCTACTGCTGCCTTGTAGTTGCTGTGTGATGTTCTACTGCTGCCTTGTAGTTGCTGTGTGATGATCTACTGCTGCCTTGTAGTTGCTGTGTGATGTTCTACTGCTGCCTTGTAGTTGCTGTGTGATGATCTACTGCTGCCTTGTAGTTGCTGTGTGATGTTCTACAGCTGCCTTGTAGTTGCTGTGTGATGTTCTACAGCTGCCTTGTAGTTACTGTGTGATGTTCTACAGCTGCCTTGTAGTTGCTGTGTGATGTTCTACTGCTGCCTTGTAGTTGATGTGTGATGATCTACAGCTGCCTTGGAGTTGCTGTGTGATGTTCTACAGCTGCCTTGTAGTTACTGTGTGATGTTCTACAGCTGCCTTGTAGTTACTGTGTGATGTTCTACTGCTGCCTTGTAGTTGCTGTGTGATGATCTACAGCTGCCTTGTAGTTGCTGTGTGATGATCTACAGCTGCCTTGTAGTTGCTGTGTGATGTTTAACTTAATTTATTTTATTTTCTCTGTTTTCCTCAGGCTCTCTCATCTCACCGGGCCTTCCTTCTGACTGCACGCATCCCTAGCAAGGTAAGAACAGCCAGCAGCAGCTCATAGGCCTGTCTCTTCTAGGTCAACTAGGAAACTACTCTGGCCAGCCAGCTGCAGCTCATAGGCCTGTCTCTTCTAGGTCAACTAGGAAACTACTCTGGCCAGCCAGCTACAGCTCATAGGTAACCTAGGAAACTACTCTGGCCAGCCAGCTACAGCTCATAGGCCTGTCTCTTCTAGGTCAACTAGGTAACTACTCTGGCCAGCCAGCTACAGCTCATAGGCCTGTCTCTTCTAGGTCAACTAGGTAACTACTCTGGCCAGCCAGCTACAGCTCATAGGCCTGTCTCGTCTAGGTCAACTAGGAAACTACTCTGGCCAGCCAGCTACAGCTCATAGGCCTGTCTCGTCTAGGTCAACTAGGAAACTACTCTGGCCAGCCAGCTACAGCTCATAGGTCTGTCTCTTCTAGGTAATCTAGGAAACTACTCTGGCCAGCCAGCTACAGCTCATAGGCCTGTCTCTTCTAGGTAACCTAGGAAACTACTGGAGGTTCTGTCGGTGGAGGTTCTGTCGGTGGAGGTTCTGATGGTGGTGGTTCTGATGGTGGTGGTTCTGATGGTGGAGGTTCTGATGGTGGTGGTTCTGATGGTGGTGGTTCTGATGGTGGAGGTTCTGACGGTGGTGGTTCTGACGGTGGTGGTTCTGACGGTGGAGGCTCTGACGGTGGAGGTTCTGACGGTGGTGGTTCTAATGGTGGTGGTTCTGATGGTGGTGGTTCTGATGGTGGTGGTTCTGACGGTGGTGGTTCTGACGGTGGAGGTTCTGATGGTGGTGGTTCTGATGGTGTTAGTCATGTAACAGACGGACAGACGGCTTCTTCTGACTCACTGCATCTCACTCGTTAGCTGATTGTGTTAATACTTCAACTGTGTGCCTTGTTAAATAAAGGTTAAATAAATTAAAAATCACAGTCCACTGGCCCTTAGTCACAGTCCACTGGCCCTTGGTCACAGTCCACTGGCCCTTAGTCACAGTCCACTGGCCCTTGGTCACAGTCCACTGGCCCTTGGTCACAGTCCACTGGCCCTTGGTCACAGTCCACTGGCCCTTGGTCACAGTCCACTGGCCCTTAGTCACAGTCCACTGGCCCTTGGTCACAGTCCACTGGCCCTTGGTCACAGTCCACTGGCCCTTGGTCACAGTCCACTGGCCCTTAGTCACAGCCCACTGGCCCTTAGTCACAGTCCACTGGCCCTTAGTCACAGTCCACTGGCCCTTAGTCACAGTCCACTGGCCCTTAGTCACAGTCCACTGGCCCTTAGTCACAGCCCACTGGCCCTTAGTCACAGTCCACTGGCCCTTAGTCACAGTCCACTGGCCCTTAGTCACAGTCCACTGGCCCTTAGTCACAGTCCACTGGCCCTTAGTCACAGTCCACTGGCCCTTAGTCACAGTCCACTGGCCCTTATTTTCATTTGGCCACAACACAGTGCAACACAGTAATACAGTACAGATGTACCACAGTTATCAGACGGTCTGTCAGCTGTGTGTCTATATCGGCTTACAGCGTCCCCTGTTCTGAAACACCAACCTTTTCCCTGTAGACTGTTAGTGGTACTCTCCTCTCCTCTCCTCTCCTCTCCTCTCCTCTCCTCTCCTCTCCTCTCCTCTCCTCTCCTCTCCTCTCCTCTCCTCTCCTCTCCTCTCCTCTCCTCTCCTCTCCTCTCCTCTCCTCTCCTCTCTCCCCCTGGCGTTGTTAGTAGATTAGAGATGTCAATGGAACTTGACCCCGAGGAAAGCCTGCTGACCCCTAGTGACCCCTAATGATCTCTGGAACCCCTACAAGTGGTCTTAGTGACCCCTGATGAAATCTGGAACCCCTACATGTGGTCTTAGTAACCCCTGATGATCTCTGGAACCCCTACATGTGGTCATAGTGACCCCTGATGATCTCTGGAACCCCTACATGTGGTCCTAAGCAGTGGCGCTGAGACTGATTACTCTCAGGGATCACCTCCACTGGACCCTAGAGGTCCACCTCCACGGGATCCTAGAGGATCACCTCCACTGGACCCTAGAGGATCACCTCCACTGGACCCTAGAGGATCACCTCCACTGGACCCTAGAGGATCACCTCCACTGGATCCTAGAGGATCACCTCCATTGGATCCTAGAGGATCACCTCCACTGGACCATAGAGGATCACCCCCACTGGACCCTAGAGGATCACCCCCACTGGACCCTAGAGGATCACCTCCACTGGACCCTAGAGGATCACCTCCACTGGACCCCAGAGGATCACCTCCACTGGACCCTAGAGGATACCTCCACTGGATCCTAGAGGATCACCTCCACTGGATCCTGGAGGATCACCTCCACAAGATCCTAGAGGATCACCTCCACTGGACCCTAGAGGATCACCTCCACTGGACCCCAGAGGATCACCTCCATTGGACCCTAGAGGATCACCTCCACTGGATCCTAGAGGGTCACCTAGAGGATCACCTCCACAGGATCCTAGAGGATCACCTCCACTGGACCCTAGAGGATCACCTCCACTGGACCCCAGAGGATCACCTCCATTGGACCCTAGAGGATCACCTCCACTGGATCCTAGAGGGTCACCTAGAGGATCACTTCCACTGGACCCTAGAGGATCACCTAGAGGATCACCTCCACTGGACCCTAGAGGATTACCTCCACTGGATCCTAGAGGATCACCTCCACTGGACCCCAGAGGATCACCTCCACTGGACCCTAGAGGATTACCTCCACTGGATCCTAGAGGATCACCTCCACTGGACCCTAGAGGATCACCCCCACTGGACCCCAGAGGATCACCTCCATTGGACCCTAGAGGATCACCTCCACTGGATCCTAGAGGGTCACCTAGAGGATCACCTCCACAGGATCCTAGAGGATCACCTCCACTGGACCCTAGAGGATCACCTCCACTGGACCCCAGAGGATCACCTCCATTGGACCCTAGAGGATCACCTCCACTGGATCCTAGAGGGTCACCTAGAGGATCACTTCCACTGGACCCTAGAGGATCACCTAGAGGATCACCTCCACTGGACCCTAGAGGATCACCTAGAGGATCACCTCCACTGGATCCTAGAGGATCACCTCCACTGGACCCTAGAGGATCACCTCCACTGGACCCTAGAGGATCACCTAGAGGATCACCTCCACTGGGTCCTAGAGGATCACCTCCACTGGATCCTAGAGGATCACCTCCACTGGACCCTAGAGGATCACCTCCACTGGACCCTAGAGGATCACTTAGAGGCTCACCTCCACTGGGTCCTAGAGGATCACCTCCACTGGATCCTAGAGGATCACCTCCACTGGATCCTAGAGGATCACCTCCACTGGACCCTAGAGGATCACCTCCACTGGACCCTAGAGGATCACCTCCACTGGATCCTAGAGGATCACCTCCACTGGATCCTAGAGGATCACCTCCACTGGACCCTAGAGGATCACCTAGAGGCTCACCTCCACTGGGTCCTAGAGGATCACCTCCACTGGGTCATAGAGGATCACCTCCACTGGATCCTAGAGGATCACCTCCACTGGACCCTAGAGGATCACCTCCACTGGATCCTAGAGGATCACCTCCACTGGATCCTAGAGGATCACCTCCACAGGATCCTAGAGGATCAACTCCACTGGATCCTAGAGGATCACCTAAAGGATCACCTCCACTGGATCCTAGAGGATCACCTCCACAGGATCCTAGAGGATCACCTAGAGGATCACCTCCACTGGACCCTAGAGGATCACCTCCACTGGATCCCAGGTCACTGGGTGATAAGACAACAGTGTATTTACCAACCCACCCTGGAGTTGTCGATTGTCCACTGAACAGATTCTTACATTGAATCCTGATTACTTTGTTATCCTTCAATAAATACAGTAACTACAGCCAGAAGTTCTGAAGTTAGTCCACAGAACGATGTTCATTGAATCCAGACCGAGGATGTCCTGGATCCTCTCATCAGTGTGTCTGACTATCACGGCCTGGACAGAGGAATGTACAGGATACTCTTATCAGTCTGTCTGACTTTCACGGCCTACAGAGGATGCATTGTAGCAGTAGGAGAGGAGATTCTTCAGGTATAGATTAGTAGCCGTCTCTCAGGCCAGAGTAAAATCTGTTCCTCCCCCCCTACCCTCTCTCTCTAATAGTACAGGGGTCTCTCTCTCTTTCTACACTCCTACCCTCTTTCTCTCTTTCTCCTCTCCTACCTTCTTTCTCTCTTTCTCCCTTCCTACCCTCTCTCTTTCTCCCCTCCCACTCTCTCTTTCTCTCTCTTTCTCCCTTCCTACCCTCTTTCTTTCTCTCTCTTTCTCCCCTCCTACCCTCTCTCTTTCTCCCCTCCTACCCTCTCTCTCTCTCTCTCTTTCTCCCCACCTACCCTCACTCGCTCTTTCTCTCACTTTCTCCCCTCCTACCCTCTCTCTTTCTCTCTCTTTCTCCCCTCCTACCCTCTCTCTTTCTCTCTCTTTCTCCCCTCCTACCCTCTCTCTTTCTTTCTCTTTCTCCCCTCCTACCCTCTATCTCTCTCTCTTTCTCCCCTCCTACCCTCTCTCTTTCTCTCTCTTTCTCCCCTCCTACCCTCTCTCTTTCTCTCTCTTACTCCCCTCCTACCCTCTCTCTCTCTCTCTCTCCATCAGAGGTATCTCTGCTGGGGCCTCTCAGGCTGTGGTTGTTTTGATAGCGTGCTGCGCTCCAGGCAGGCTTCAGCCTGTTTATGAAAATGGTGGAATTGATCTGACCCATCGTCTGGCTTTCTATCACCCTCGTCCTGTCCAGTTTCCTCTGATCAGTCTGGTCTGATGTCCTCTGATCAGTCTGGTCTGGTGTCCTCTGATCAGTCTGGTCTGGTGTCCTCTGATCAGTCTGGTCTGGTGTTCTCTGATCAGTCTGGTCTGGTTTCCTCTGATCAGTGTGGTCTGGTGTCCTCTGATCAGTCTGGTCTGGTGTCATCTGATCAATCTGGTCTGGTGTTCTCTGATCAGTCTGGTCTGGTGTTCGCTGATCAGTCTTGTCTGGTGTCCTCTGATCAATCTGGTCTGGTGTTCTCTGATCAGTGTGGTCTGGTGTCCTCTGATCAGTCTGGTCTGGTTTCCTCTGATCATTCTGGTCTGGTTTCCTCTGATCAGTCTGATCTTGTCTCCTCTGATCAGTCTGTTCTGGTGTCCTCTGATCAGTCTGGTCTGGTTTCCTCTGATCAGTCTGGTCTGGTGTCCTCTGATCAGTCTGGTCTGGTGTCCTCTGATCAGTCTGGTCTGGTGTCCTCTGATCAGTCTGGTCTGGTTTCCTCTGATCATTCTGGTCTGGTTTCCTCTGATCAGTCTGATCTTGTCTCCTCTGATCAGTCTGGTCTGGTGTCCTCTGATCAGTCTGGTCTGGTGTCCTCTGATCAGTCTGGTCTGGTGTCCTCTGATCAGTCTGGTCTGGTTTCCTCTGATCAGTCTGGTCTGGTTTCCTCTGAGGCTGGGGCTTCCCGTTAGATAGAGGTAGAGCTGAGAGGGATTGTAGGAGTAAGTCTTTCCCCTCTCTCTCTCTCTCTCTCTCTCTCTCTCTCTCTCTCTCTCTCTCTCTCTCTCTCTCCCTCTCCTCTCCTCTCCTCTCTCTCTGTATTTTCCCTCTACCTCTCTGTTCTTTTCCTTCTCTCTTTCTACTTAGTTTCCTCTCCTGTAAGACTCAGTTGATGTTGGTTTAGAACCAGTGTGTCTCTGTGGACAGCAGCCTGCAGCAGCAGCCAGGCCTGTGTGTTTAGGTAAGGTTATGTTAGGTCTGGTGCTGTGTCCTTGGTTTAATCCCTGAGCTCTGAGCTCTGTCTACACACACACACACACACACACACACACACACACAAGCACATATGCACACGCACACACACACACGCATGCACGCACACACACACACACAAAACCACACACCCACCCGCACGCACACAGACACGCACGCACACACATGCATGCATACCTGCACACACGCACACACACACGCACACGCACGCACGCATGCACGCACACACACACACGCTATGTATGTGAAGTCTATCATCCAACCCACCCTGAGGGTTGTAACTTTAACAGTGGTCATGGCAGGGTTTTACTACAGCCCTGCACCATTCAGATGCATCATTACTGTCAACACGACACTGATTGACTTTGTGTATTTGACGTGATGATATGCAGTTAAGGTTGCAGTTTGGCAGCAGGTCTTGCATCATCTCTGTAATCTCTGCTGGGCTGAGCATGCAGTCTTAACTGGAGTTATCCATTATCTCAGATCTATCTCTAACTGGAGTTATCCATTATCTCAGATCTATCTCTAACCGGAGTTATCCATTATCTCAGATCTACCTCTAACCGGAGTTATCCATTATCTCAGATCTAACTGGACTTATCCATTATCTCAGATCTACCTCTAACTGGAGTTATCCCATTATCTCAGATCTACCTCTAACTGGAGTTATCCAGAATACTGTCAGGACAGATATCAGAGAGACAGACTACTGTCAGGACAGATATCAGAGAGACAGACTACTGTCAGGACAGATATCAGAGAGACAGACTACTGTAAGAACAGATATCAGAGAGACAGAATACTGTCAGGACAGATATCAGAGAGACAGACTACTGTCAGGACAGATATCAGAGAGACAGAATACTGTCAGGACAGATATCAGAGAGACAGAATACTGTCAGGACAGATATCAGAGAGACAGAATACTGTCAGGACAGATATCAGAGAGACAGAATACTGTCAGGACAGATATCAGAGAGACAGACTACTGTTAGGACAGATATCAGAGAGACAGACTACTGTCAGGACAGATATCAGAGAGACAGAATACTGTCAGGACAGATATCAGAGAGACAGATGGATAATAAACGAGTGACTGAATTATTCAATTAGTCACACCTCTGCTTTCTGACAGCACCTCTCAGCAGGCTGCAGCTATTGGCTGGCTCAGGCATGGACTGATCTCTTTCATTCTTCACTCATTTTCTCTTCCTCACTATGTCTAATCCAACACTGCTAATGGGACATTCTCTAGTGGGACGGGGCCTCGATACACCTCAGTGGACATGTTTGTCAGTGTTTGTAGACTCTGTGAGGGAGAGGAATGAACGTGACTGAGAACAAGGGATTCATAGATGCTTTTTACATTCAGTTCACAGCTTATATATTGTAGATGTGTACCTTTTTGTCTTGGATATTCAGCAAGTCTGAATAAAGACTCAGAAAATACATTTGAGGAAGGCTAAAATAAGGATTTTCAGGTAGACTACAGGAACTGACTCTGCTGGAAGGCCTTCTGGAATACAGTAACTATGAAACAGGAAGAACCAGCTGGCTGGTAGACCTTCTAGAATACAGTAACTATGACACAGGAAGAACCAGCTGGCTGGTAGGCCTTCTAGAATACAGTAACTAGGACACAGGAAGAACCAGCTGGTTGAAATGTGTCAGTCAGCCTGAGGGTCAGACAGACAGCCTCTCTCCTCTCTCTGTCCACAACTACTGCCAAGCCTCAGGAGCACTGTCTGTCTACCTGCCTGGATCAGTCTGGCCATGCTGCCTGGTTCCTGGCTGTGTGTGTGTGTGTGTGTGTGTTATACCCATTTCATATACTGTATATACTTTATTCTAGTCAAGGCCATCCTATTTGACTATTGCTCTACATATACTATTCTATCCACATATTCTACAGATATACTATATATTATATCAATATACTGTCCATAATGTCTATACATCACATATATACTATATACATATTCTATCCACATACTGGTCATTATGTCTATTCATCCCATCACATATACAGATTTATACTCCAGACTCCGTCTTCGCTCGTCCCAATATTTCTGTTTCTTAATTCCATTCTTTTACTTTTCAGATTTGTGTGTATTGTTGTGTATTGTTGGGTATTGTTGGGTATTGTTGGGTATTGTTGTGTATTGTTGTGTATTGTTGTGTATTGTTGGGTATTGTTGTGTATTGTTGTGTATTGTTTTGTATTGTTGGGTATTGTTGGGTATTGTTGTGTATTGTTGGGTATTGTTGGGTATTGTTGTGTATTGTTGGGTATTGTTGGGTATTGTTGTGTATTGTTGGGTATGTTGGGTATTGTTGGGTATTGTTGGGTATTGTTGTGTATTGTTGGGTATTGTTGGGTATTGTTGGGTATTGTTGGGTATTGTTGGGTATTGTTGGGTATTGTTGGGTATTGTTGTGTATTGTTGGGTATTGTTGGGTATTGTTGGGTATTGTTGGGTATTGTTGTGTATTGTTGGGTATTTCTGCACTGCCAGGAACACAAAGCGTTTCACAAGACCCGCAATAACATCTGCTAAATATGTGTATGCGACCAATAGCATTTCTTTTGATTTGTGTGAGGTTTGTTTGTCTGTCTGTGTGTATTAATTCACAGTATGGTATGTGGTATGCACGTGTGTGCAGGTGTTTGTGTGTGTGTGTACATTTGTAATGTGTGCATCCGGTGTGAACCAGCTTCACTTTCCAGTCCTTTTTTGGAATGGAATGCTAGACGACATTGTGGCGTGTTGTTTGATAACTTCCTGTTTCAAAGGACCTGAGGAGGAGAAGTGGTGGATGTTCATGAACGTACATTCAGACCCATATTCATTAAGGGTCTCAGAGTTAAGAGAGCTGATCCAGGATCAGGTACCACCGTCCATAAAATCATATTCATTATGATCTAAAACTGATCCCAGATCAGCATTTTTTACTCTGAGATGCTTCATGATATGATTCTATTCTGAAGCAATACTCTTAAATGATGACCTCAGCACTGAGGGGTGTGTTTGAACAGAGGCAGGTTGGAAAAGATCCCTGTCCATTCATTTTAGAACGAAGCTAGAATGTGTGTACCAATTGGCACCCTATTCCCTATGTAGTGCACTACTTTAAAACAGAGCCCTATGGGACTAGGGTGGTATTTGAGGTGCAGCCTCAGTCACTATTCTGATCTTTCATTATCCTCCTACAGTACCTCATCCATCCATTATCCTCATACAGTATCATTCATCCATTATCTTCATGCAGTGTATCATACATCCATTATATTCATGCAGTGTATCATCCATCCATTATCCTCATACAGTGTATCACCCATCCATTATCATCCATCCATTATCCTCATACAGTGTATCATCCACCCATTATCATCCATCCATTATCCTCCTGCAGCGTATCATCCATCCATTATCCTCCTACAGTACCTCATCCATCCAGTATCCCCCTACAGTGTATCATCCATCCATTATCATCCATCCATTATCCTCCTACAGTGTATCATCCATCCATTATCTTCCTACAGTATCTCATCTATCCAGTATCCTCATACAGTGTATCATCCATCCATTATCATCCATCCATTATCCTCCTACAGTATCTCATCTATCCAGTATCCTCATACAGTGTATCACCCATCCATTATCATCTATCCAGTATCCTCATACAGTGTATCACCCATCCATTATCATCCATCCATTATCCTCCTACAGTGTATCATCCATCCATTATCCTCCTACAGTACCTCATCATCCATTATCATCCATCCATTATCATCCTACAGTGTATCATCCATCCATTATCCTCCTACAGTACCTCACCATCCATTATCATCCATCCATTATCCTCCTACAGTACCTCATCCATCCAGAGTAGTATTTACCAGACAGGTCTGAAACACTACTGTGATTGACAGCTGTATTATAGATCATGATTTCTATGTGTTTTATTTGTCTCTTTCAGGTTGAACACAACTTTAATTATCTGGAGATACAAGGGATCACCTGTAACAAGCCCACACAGGTCAGAAAACCACCTCTCTGGCTGTACCATGTATCGCTCCAACAAATGGTTCATCATCTGATCATGAATCATCTGTTAGTCAATCATCCATCTGAATTAGGGATAACACTGTTATTACTGGTTGTAATGTGTGTTACAATCACCATTATATATGTAACTGAGGGTTACTATATGATATTACTGGGGGTTACTATATGATATTACTGAGGGTTACTATATGATATTACTGGGGGTTACTATATGATATTACTGAGGGTTACTATATGATATTACTGAGGGTTACTATATGATATTACTGAGGGTTACTATATGATATTACTGAGGGTTACTATATAATATTACTGAGGGTTACTATATGATATTACTATATGATGTTACTGAGGGTTACTATATGATATTACTGAGGGTTACTATATGATATTACTGAGGGTTACTATATGATATTACTGGGGTTACTATATGATATTACTGGGGGTTACTATATGATATTACTGAGGGTTACTATATAATATGACTGAGGGTTACTATATGATATTACTGAGGGTTACTATATGATATTACTGAGGGTTACTATATAATATTACTGAGGGTTACTATATGATATTACTATATGATGTTACTGAGGGTTACTATATGATATTACTGAGGGTTACTATATGATATTACTGAGGGTTACTATATAATATTACTGAGGGTTACTATATGATATTACTATATGATATTACTGAGGGTTACTATATAATATTACTGAGGGTTACTATATGATATTACTATATGATGTTACTGAGGGTTACTATATGATATTACTGAGGGTTACTATATAATATTACTGAGGGTTACTATATGATATTACTATATGATGTTACTGAGGGTTACTATATATTACTGAGGGTTACTATATGATATTACTGAGGGTTACTATATAATATTACCGAGGGTTACTATATGATATTACTGAGGGTTACTATATGATATTACTGAGGGTACTATATGATATTACTGAGGGTTACTATATGATATTACTGAGGGTTACTATATGATATTACTGAGGGTTACTATATAATATGACTGAGGGTTACTATATGATATTACTGAGGGTTACTATATGATATTACTGAGGGTTACTATATGATATTACTGAGGGTTACTATATG
>NW_022265389.1:478111-492956 GCF_002021735.2 Oncorhynchus kisutch
ATCCAGACCTATAGCCATGTTAACTCCCCAGTGTCTATATACAGACCTATAGCCATGTTAACTACCCAGTGTCTATATACAGACCTATAGCCATGTTAACTACCCAGTGTATCAGTGTCTATATTCAGACCTATAGCCATGTTAACTACCCAGTGTCTATATACAGACCTATAGCCATGTTAACTACCCAGTGTATCAGTGTCTATATCCAGACCTATAGCCATGTTAACTCCCTATGCTCTGCTCTGTGTACAGACCTATAGCCATGTTAACTACCCAGTGTCTATATACAGACCTATAGCCATGTTAACTCCCTATGCTCTGCTCTGTGTACAGACCTATAGCCATGTTAACTACCCAGTGTCTATATACAGACCTATAGCCATGTTAACTCCCTATGCTCTGCTCTGTGTACAGACCTATAGCCATGGTAACTCCCTATGCTCTGCTCTGTGTACAGACCTATAGTCATGTTAACTCCCCAGTGTCTATATACAGACCTATAGCCATGTTAACTCCCTATGCTCTGCTCTGTGTACAGTCCTATAGTCATGTTAACTCCCTATGCTCTGCTCTGTGTACAGACCTATAGCCATGTTATCTCCCTATGCTCTGCTCTGTGTACAGACCTATAGCCATGTTAACTCCCTATGCTCTGCTCTGTGTACAGACCTATAGCCATGTTAACTCCCTATGCTCTGCTCTGTGTACAGACCTATAGCCATGTTAACTACCTATGCTCTGCTCTGTGTACAACTCTGAGAACATTCTCCTTTATTCAAAACTTTATTTATCCAAGTCTGTCTCATTGAGATATAATATCTCTTTAGCAAGAGAAACCTCTTTTCAGGCGTCCAGGAAACAGTATCGCTACAGTATGTAAACAGCCGTGGCTGTTAGCGATCAGGCTTTAAAGGTCAATGGTAAGAGGTCTCTCAGGAATTAGGAATCCCAGACTATTACTGGGACACAAAGCCTCTCTGTTGTGTTGGAGATGGACACGCCACAGACAGTTGAGATGGTCATGGACAGTGATGCTAGTGATTCTCTGGAGCTGTGTAGAACCCCTGTAGGTCTGTAGTTCACCCTCTGTCAGGATGGGTTTGACATTGTTATTGACTGTTTGAGCTGTGTAGAACCCCTGTAGGTCTGTAGTTCACCCTCTGTCAGGATGGGTTTGACATTGTTATTGACTGTTTTAGTACTCGCATAATATATGTTATTCAAGCACTTTAGGAACCTATTTTTAGAACACAAGGCACTGGAAGTTAAAAAAATATGTCTGCATTTATCTACAGTATACTGTATGCCAACAGTGCACAATATCTAATTTATTATAACGATTACAGGTAACGAATCCCATTTCGGGGCGGCAGGGTAGCCCAGTGGTTAGAATGTTGGACTAGTAACCAGAAGGTTGCAAGTTCAAACCCCCGAGCTGACATGGTACAAATCGAACAGGCAGTTTAACCCACTGTTCCTAGGCCGTCATTGAAAATAAGAATTTGTTCTTAACTACCCAAATACACTTCAATAAAATGGCTAAACTGCCTCATATATACATACAGTACCAGTCATATATATATACAGTACCAGTCATATATATATACAGTACCAGTCATATATATATACAGTACCAGTCATATATATATACAGTACCAGTCATATATATACAGTACCAGTCATATATATATACAGTACCAGTCATATATATATACAGTACCAGTCATATATATATACAGTACCAGTCATATATATATACAGTACCAGTCATATATATATACAGTACCAGTCATATATATACAGTACCAGTCATATATATACAGTACCAGTCATATATATACAGTACCAGTCATATATATATACAGTACCAGTCATATATATATACAGTACCAGTCATATATATACAGTACCAGTCATATATATATACAGTACCAGTTCATATATATATACAGTACCAGTCATTACTATATACAGTACATCTATATACAGTACCAGTCATATATATATACAGTACCAGTCATATATATATACAGTACCAGTCATATATATACAGTACCAGTCAAACGTTTGGACACAACCTACTCATTCAAGGGTTTTTCTTTATTTTTACTATAAAGCAGGCACACATATAACGTCTGAGAGTTGACAGTGCATGAGGTCAAAGGAATTGTCCTAGAGCTCCGAGACAGGATTGTGTCGAGGTACAGATCTGGGGAAGGGTACCCAAAAAGATGTCTGCAGCATAAATGGCCCCAAGGAAACAGTGGCCTCCTTCATTCTTAAGTGGAAGAGGTTTGGAACCACCGAGACTCTTCCTAGAAGCTGGCAGCAAGGCCACAACTGAGCAATCGGGGGAGAAGGGCCCTGACCAAGAACCAGATGGTCACTCTGACAGAGCTCCAGATTTCCTCTGTGGAGATGGGAGAACCTTCCAGAAGAACAACCTGCAGCACTCCACCAATCAGGACTTTATGGTAGAGTGGCCAGACGGAAGCCACTCCTCAGTAAAAGGCACATGACAGCCCGCTTGGAGTTTGCCAAAAGGCACCTAAAGGACTCTGACCATGAGAAACAAGATTCTCTGGTCTGATGAAACCAAGATTGAACTCTTTGGCCTGATTGCCAAGCGTCACGTCTGGAGGAAACCTGGCACCATCCCTATGGTGAAGCATGGTGGTGACAGCATCATACTGTGGGGATGTTTTTCAGTGGGAGGGACTGGGAGACTCATCCAAGATGAACAAAGCAAAGTACAGAGAGATCCTTGATGAAAACCTGCTCCAAAGCACTCAGGACCTCAGACTGGGATTAAGTTTCACCTTCCAACAGGACAAGGACCCTAAGCACACAGCCAAGACAACGCAGGAGTGGTAGCGCAGGAGTGGCTGAATGTCCTTGAGTGGCCAAGTCAGAGCCCGAACTTTAACCCGATCGAACATCTCTGGAGAGACCTGAAAATAGTTGTGCAGCAACACTCCCCATCCAACCTGACAGAGCTTGAGAGGATCTGCAGAAAAGAAAGGGAAAAACTCCCCAAATACAGGTGTGCCAAGCTTGTAGCATCATACCCAAGAAGACTCAAGGCTGTAATCGCTGCCAAAGTTGATTCAACAAAGTACTGAGTATTAATTTATTTTTTTTACCCCTTTTTCTCCCAAATATCATGGTATCCAATTGGTAGTTACAGTCTTGTCTCATCGCTGCAACTCCCCTACGGACTCGGGAGAGGCGAAGGTCGAGAGCCGTTCATCCTCTGAAACACGACCCAACCAAGCCGCACTGCTTCTTGACACAATGCCCACTTAACCCAGACGCACCAATGTGTCGTAGGAAACGCCGTACAACTGGTGACCGTGTCAGCGTGCACTGCACCCGGCCCGCCACAGGAGTCGCTAGTGCGCGATGGGTCAAGGACATCCCTGCTGGCCAAACCCTCCCCTAACCCGGACGACGCTGGGCCAAACCCTCCCCTAACCCGGACGACGCTGGGCCAAACCCTCCCCTAACCCGGACGACGCTGGGCCAAACCCTCCCCTAACCCGGACGACGCTGGGCCAAACCCTCCCCTAACCCGGACGACGCTGTGCCAAACCCTCCCCTAACCCGGACGATGCTGGGCCAAACCCTCCCCTAACCCGGACGACGCTGGGCACATTGCGCGCTGCCCCATGGGTCATCCAGTCACAGCCGGCAGAGACAGAGCCTGGTCTCGAACCCAGAATCTAGTGGCACAGCTAGCACTGTGATGCAGAGCCATAGACCACTGCCCCACTCGGGAGGCCTAGTTGTTTTTGTTTTTAGTACATTTACAAACATTTCTAAAAACCTGTTTTTGCTTTGTCATTATGGGGTATTATCGATGAGGAGAAAAATATATATAATTTAATCAATTTTACAATAATGCTGTAACGTAACAAAATGTGGAAAAAGTCAAGGGGTCTGAATACTTCCTGAATGCACTGTATATGAAACTATTACAACTATGTTGCTGTTTGAAAAGAGAAGTATGAATGAAGTACAGAAATTAATGCAGAACAATGTGCAGAAGTGCCAGTGTTTATATAGTATAAACCATTCACCTACATCTGATCTGAGTCATATTGGTTCTGTTATGTGTTTATATAGTATAAACCAGCCACCTACATCTGATTGAGTCAGATTGGTTCTGTTATGTGTTTATATAGTATAAACCAGTCACCTACATCTGATTGAGTCAGATTGGTTCTGTTATGTGTTTATATAGTATAAACCAGTCACCTACATCTGATCTGAGTCAGATTGGTTCTGTTATGTGTTGTATAGTATAAACCAGTCACCTACATCTGATCTGAGTCATATTGGTTCTGTAATGTGTTTATATAGTATAAACCAGTCACCTACATCTGATCTGAGTCAGATTGGTTCTGTTATGTGTTGTATAGTATAAACCAGTCACCTACATCTGATCTGAGTCATATTGGTTCTGTTATGTGTTTATATAGTATAAACCAGTCAGCTACATCTGATCTGAGTCATATTGGTTCTGTTATGTGTTTATATAGTATAAACCAGCCACCTACATCTGATCTGAGTCAGATTGGTTCTGTTATGTGTTTATATAGTATAAACCAGCCACCTACATCTGATCTGAGTCAGATTGGTTCTGTTATGTGTTTATATAGTATAAACCAGCCACCTACATCTGATCTGAGTCAGATCGGTTCTGTAATGTGTTTATATAGTATAAACCAGTCACCTACATCTGATCTGAGTCAGATTGGTTCTGTTATGTGTTTATATAGTATAAACCAGCCACCTACATCTGATCTGAGTCAGATCGGTTCTGTTATGTGTTTATATAGTATAAACCAGCCACCTACATCTGATCTGAGTCATATTGGTTCTGTTATGTCTTTATATAGTATAAACCAGTCAGCTACATCTGATCAGAGTCATATTGGTTCTGTTATGTGTTGCATAGTAGTCACTTGGCCTGAGATATGGCTGTAGACTCCTATAGACTCTAACAACCTGAGGACTCATGTCTCACTAGTCTTCTGCTGTCGTAACAATGCTATCCTGAACCTAGTAGCCTGTTAAGCTGTAACCTGTGTTCTGTATCAGCCTTCTAGTGGTGTTGTTGTCCTGTGTCTGTGTGACAGGAAGCTGATGAAGAAGCTGAGTATGGAGCCTCCGGAGAGGATCACCAGCCTACAGACTCTATGGGACAACCACAAAGTAGCAGAACCAGGACCGTGTGGTGAATACAATACCTTATTGTGTGTGTGTGTGTGTGTGGTGTGTGTGTGTGTGTGTGTGTGTGTGTGCGCCCGCATATCACTACATTGACCCTCCTCTCTCCTATATCTGTGTTCTGTTGCGTCTGGATGTGGATGTGTATCACTACATTGACTGTCCGCTCTCTCTCTCTCTCTCTGTCTCTGTCTCTCTGTCTCTCTGTCTCTGTCTCTGTCTCTGTCTCTCTCTCTCTGTCTCTGTCTCTCTGTCTCTCTCTCTCTGTCTCTCTGTCTCTGTCTCTGTCTCTGTCTCTCTGTCTCTCTCTCTCTGTCTCTCTCTCTCTGTCTCCCTCTCTCTGTCTCTCTGTCTGTCTCTGTCTCTCTCTCTCTGTCTCTCTGTCTGTCTCTGACTCTGTCTCTCTCTCTCTGTCTCTCTCTCTCTCTGTCTCTCTGTCTGACTCTGTCTCTCTCTCTCTCTCTCTCTCTCTCTCTCTCTCTCTCTGTCTCTCTGTCTCTCTCTCTCTGTCTCTCTCTCTATATATATATATATATCTGTCTCTCTCTCGGTCTCTGTCTCTCTCTCTCTCTCTCTCTCTGTCTCTCTCTCTCTCTCTCTCTGTCTCTCTCTCTCTCTCTCTCTCTGTCTCTCTGTCTCTCTCTCTCTCTCTCTCTCGTCTCTCTCCTGTCTCTCTCTCTCTCGGTCTCTCTCTCTGTCTCTCGGTCTCTCTCTCTCTGTCTCTCTCTCTGTCTCTCTCTCTGTCTCTCTCTCTCTCTCTCTCTCTGTCTCTCTCTCTCTGTCTCTCTCTCTCTATATATATATACAGTGCCTTGCGAAAGTATTCGGCCCCCTTGAACTTTGCGACCTTTTGCCCACATTTCAGGCTTCAAACATAAAGATATAAAACTGTATTTTTTTGTGAAGAATCAACAACAAGTGGGACACAATCATGAAGTGGAACGACATTTATTGGATATTTCAAACTTTTTTAACAAATCAAAACGGAAAAATTGGGCGTGCAAAATTATTCAGCCCCTTTACTTTCAGTGCAGCAAACTCTCTCCAGAAGTTCAGTGAGGATCTCTGAATGATCCAATGTTGACCTAAATGACTAATGATGATAAATACAATCCACCTGTGTGTAATCAAGTCTCCGTATAAATGCACCTGCACTGTGATAGTCTCAGAGGTCCGTTAAAAGCGCAGAGAGCATCATGAAGAACAAGGAACACACCAGGCAGGTCCGAGATACTGTTGTGAAGAAGTTTAAAGCCGGATTTGGATACAAAAGATTTCCCAAGCTTTAAACATCCCAAGGAGCACTGTGCAAGCGATAATATTGAAATGGAAGGAGTATCAGACCACTGCAAATCTACCAAGACCTGGCCGTCCCTCTAAACGTTCAGCTCATACAAGGAGAAGACTGATCAGAGATGCAGCCAAGAGGCCCATGATCACTCTGGATGAACTGCAGAGATCTACAGCTGAGGTGGGAGACTCTGTCCATAGGACAACAATCAGTCGTATATTGCACAAATCTGGCCTTTATGGAAGAGTGGCAAGAACAAAGCCATTTCTTAAAGGTATCCATAAAAAGTGTTGTTTTAAAGTTTGCCACAAGCCACCTGGGAGACACACCAAACATGTGGAAGAAGGTGCTCTGGTCAGATGAAACCAAAATTGAACTTTTTGGCAACAATGCAAAACGTTATGTTTGGCGTAAAAGCAACACAGCTCATCACCCTGAACACACCATCCCCACTGGCAAACATGGTGGTGGCAGCATCATGGTTTGGGCCTGCTTTTCTTCAGCAGGGACAGGGAAGATGGTTAAAATTGATGGGAAGATGGATGGAGCCAAATACAGGACCATTCTGGAAGAAACCTGATGGAGTCTGCAAAGACCTGAGACTGGGACGGAGATTTGTCTTCCAACAAGACAATGATCCAAAACATAAAGCAAAATCTACAATGGAATGGTTCAAAAATAAACATATCCAGGTGTTAGAATGGCCAAGTCAAAGTCCAGACCTGAATCCAATCGAGAATCTGTGGAAAACTGAAAACTGCTGTTCACAAATGCTCTCCATCCAACCTCACTGAGCTCGAGCTGTTTGCAAGGAGGAATGGGAAAAAATGTCAGTCTCTCGATGTGCAAAACTGATAGAGACATACCCCAAGCGACTTACAGCTGTAATCGCAGCAAAAGGTGGCGCTACAAAGTATTAACTTAAGGGGGGCTGAATAATTTTGCACGGCCAATTTTTCAGTTTTTGATTTGTTAAAAAAGTTTGAAATATCCAATTGTCCCACTTGTTGTTGATTCTTCACAAACAAATACAGTTTTTATATCTTTATGTTTGAAGCCTGAAATGTGGCCAAAAGGTCGCAAAGTTCAAGGGGGGCCGAATACTTTCGCAAGGCACTGTATATATATCTCTGTCTCTGTCTCTGTCTCTCTCTGTCTCTGTCTCTGTCTCTGTCTCTGTCTCTGTCTCTCTCCTCTCTCTCTCTCTCTCCCTCTCTCTCTCTCTCTGTCTCTCGGTCTCTCTCTCTCTGTCTCTCTGTCTCTCTCTCTCTCTCTTGTCTCTCTCTCTGTCTCTCTCTCTCTCTGTCTCTCTCTCTGTCTTCTCTCTCTCTCTCTATATATATTATATCAATTCAATTCAATTCAAGGGCTTTATTGGCATGGGAAACATGTGTTAACATTGCCAAAGCAAGTGAGGTAGATAATATACAAAGTGAATATATAAAGGGAAATAAACAATAAAAATTAACAGTAAACATTACACATACAGAAGTTTCAAAACAATAAAGACATTACAAATGTCATAATATTATATATATACAGTGTTTTAACAATGTACAAATGGTAAAGGACACAAGATAAATAAATAAGCATAGATATGGGTTGTATTTACAATGGTGTGTGTTCTTCACTGGTTGCCCTTTTCTCGTGGCAACAGGTCACAAATCTTGCTGCTGTGATGGAACACTGTGAATTTCACCCAGTAGATATGGGAGTTTATCAAAATTGGATTTGTTTTTCGAATTCTTTGTGGATCTGTGTAATCTGAGGGAAATATGTCTCTGGGCAGGAGGTTAGGAAGTGCAGCTCAGTTTCCACCTCATTTTGTGGGCAGTGAGCACATAGCCTGTCTTCTCTTGAGAGCCATGTCTGCCTACGGCGGCCTTTCTCAATAGCAAGGCTATGCTCACTGAGTCTGTACATAGTAATAGGGCATATATCTCTCTCTCCCCTCTCCAGGTGGTTTCTCTCAGATGTACAGATGTGTGTGTGGACTGGCTGGGTCTGCCCTACAGAGAGGAAGTTCAATGGGTCAGTATCCTCTTGGCTAACTAATAATTATTTATGACTAAATTTATTATTATTATCAGGTGTGTTTTAACATTTCCTTACATCTGGGGAATGACACGAGGTTTGTGTTCATGTCCATGTTGTCTTGTCGGTTCAATAGAAGATGTAGCCTAGGTACTGTAGGTTCTAGAATCACTATGACAGTGGTGACACACCTACTCTAACAGTCATTTCCTGTCTAATCAAATCAGAGTTTATTGGTAGCGAACACAGATTTGTAAATGTTATTCTTCTGTTTCCAGCTCCAACAGTGCAGTAATATCCAGTACACATCTATCACACTTAGCAGGATGTAGACACACCGTTTGCTGCCATAAAATGTGCTTAGAAATCATTTGTTAATTCTTCATCTTGAAGTGCTCGATTCATTTAACGTAGCTATTTGATTACTATGACAGTGGTGAGAAGGAAGCTCACAGTCTGTTTCCTGTCACGTCTTCTAGGACGTAGACACCATCTATCTGACTCAAGACACACGGGATCTCAGCCTTCAGGACTTCAGTCATCTGGAGAATAGGTGAGTCACTAGGTTCAGACACACGGGATCTCAGCCTGCAGGACTTCAGTCATCTGGAGAATAGGTGAGTCACTAGGTTCAAGACACACGGGATCTCAGCCTGCAGGACTCAGTCATCTGGAGAATAGGTGAGTCACTAGGTTCAAGACCACACGGGATCTCAGCCTGCAGGACTTCAGTCATCTGGAGAATAGGTGAGTCACTAGGTTCAAGACACACGGGATCTCAGCCTGCAGGACTTCAGTCATCTGGAGAATAGGTGAGTCACTAGGTTCAAGACACACGGGATCTCAGCCTGCAGGACTTCGAGTCATCTGGAGAATACGGTGAGTCACTAGTGTATCTCATGCACTGTAGTACTCTATCATGGCAGCTACTGAACAGTAATACAGTAATACACTTTGTCATGTTTTTCTAACATTAATGTTTAAAGGGACAAAGCAATAGCAAAGCGTTGTCCCACTACTGTTTGTGTAAAAAGCTGAGGGATGTGGCTAAAGTAACCAGTCTCAGATGATAGACAGGGCTCTCGGGTGGAAGGACTGACCATCCAGGATATACAGTCGTGGCCAAATTTTGACAATGACACAAATATGAAGTCTGCTGCCTCAGTTTGTATGATGTCAATTTGCATATACTCCAGAATGTTATGAAGAGTGATCAGATGAATTGCATTTAATTGCAAAGTTCCTGTTTGCCATACAAATTAACTGAATCCCCCCAAAACATTTCCACTGCATTTCTGCCTGCCACAAAAGGACCAGCTGACATCATGTCAGTGATTCTCTCGTTAACACAGGTGTGAGTGTTGACGAGGACAAGGCTGGCGATCACTCTGTCATGCTGATTGAGTTCGAATAACAGACTGGAAGCTTCAAAAGGAGGGTGGTGCTTGGAATCATTGTTCTTCCTCTGTCAACCATGGTTACCTGCATGGAACACGTGCCGTCATCATTGCTTTGCACAAAAAGAGCTTCACAGGCAAGGATATTGCTGCAGTAAGATTGCACCTAATTCAACCATTTATCGGATCATCGAGAACTTCAAGGAGAGCGGTTGAATTGTTGTGAAGAAGGCTTCAGGGCGCCCAAGAAAGTCCAGCAAGCGCCAGGACCGTCTCCTGAAGTTGATTCAGCTGCGGGATCGGGGCACCACCAGTACAGAGCTTGCTCAGGAATGGCGGCAGGCAGGTGTGAGTGCATTTGTACGCACAGTGAGGCGAAGACTTTTGGAGGATGGCCAGGTGTCAAGAAGGGCAGCAAAGAAGCCACTTCTCTCCAGGAAAAACATCAGGGACAGACTGATATTCTGCAAAAGGTACAGGGATTAGACTGCTGAGGACTGGGGTAAAGTCATTTTCTCTGATGAATCCCCTTTCCCATTGTTTGGGGCATCCGGAAAAAAGCTTGTCCGGGGAAGACAAGGTGAGCGCTACCATCAGTCCTGTGTCATGCCAACAGTAAAGCATCCGGAGACCATTCATGTGTGGGATTGCTTCTCAGCCAAGGGAGTGGGCTCACTCACACTTTTGCCTAAGAACAAAGCCATGAATAAAGAATGGTACCAACACATCCTCAGAGAGCAACTTCTCCCAACCATCGAGGAACAGTTTGGTGGTGAACAATGCCTTTTCCAGCATGATGGAGCACTTTGCCAGAAGGAAAACGTGATAACTAAGTGGCTCGGGAACAAAACATCGATATTTTGGGTCCATGGACAGGAAACTCCTCAGACCTTAATCCCATTGAGAATTTGTGGTCAATCCTCAAGAGGCGGGTGGGACAAACAAAAACCCACACATTCTGACAAACTCCAAGTATTGATTATGCATGAATGGGCTGCCATCAGTCAGGATGTGGCCCTGAAGTTAATTGACAGCATGCCAGGGTGGATTCCAGAGGTCTTGAAAAAGAAGGTCAACACTGGCAAATATTGACTCTTTGCATCAACTTCATTGTAATTGTCAATAAAAGCCTTTGACACTTATGAAATGCTTGTAATTATACTTCAGTATCCATAGTAAACATCTGACACAAATATCTAAAGACACTGAAGCAGGAAACTTTGTGGAAATTAACATTTGTGTCATTCTCAAAACTTTTAGCCACGACTGTTTGCATTAACTTTGTTGACAAACAATCGAGTTATAAACACAGTTCTATTTTAAGTTGTGATGGGTATGACAGTTGATGGGGCATTTATAAATTATATTCTTCAAGAACCAATGGGTACATATCATTCATATATAAGTCTAAAAATGTATGTAGCAACTGCATCTTGTCCCTTTTAAATGTGTAACGTTTCACTTTGTAATTCAATTCTGTAATTTAAATTCTTAAATGCTGTAAATTTCATATTATAATGGTGATTATTTGAAATGTAAAAAAATAAATATGCATTGACATTGTCTTTAACCTCCTGATATGGGTTTACTGAACCAGCCTTCATCCATTCTCCCAAGGTGTTTAAATCCCAAGGTGATTGATATTGTCTCTGTGTCCCTGGCAGGGATCTAGTGGCTATAATAGCAGTGTTGGAGTACAACCAATGGTTCACAAAGCTCTCCACAAAGGATTGTAAACTGGTGAGTTAAACTGAGCCTTCGTACCCCCACTCTGTCTGCCTCTGTCTCCTCCCTTTCCTCATCTCTCTGTCTGTCTCTCTTTCTGTCTGCCTCTGTCTGTCACTCAGTCTGCCTCTCGCTCTCTCTCTCTCTCTCTGTCTCTCTCTCTGTCTGTCTCTCTGTCTGTCTCTGTCTCGCTGTCTGTCTGTCTCTCTGTCTGTCTCTGTGTCTGTCTCGCTGTCTCTCTGCCTGTCTCTCTGCCTGTCTCTCTGTCCGTCTCGCTGTCCGTCTCTCTGTCTGTCTCTCTGTCTGTCTCTCTGTCTGTCTCTCTGTCTGTATCTCTGTCTGCATCTCTGTCTGTCTCTCTGTCTGTCTCTGTCTGTCTGTCTCTCTGTCTGTCTTTCTCGCTGTCTGTCTCTCTCTCTGTCTCGCTGTCTGTCTCTCTGTCTGTCTCTCTGTCTATATCTCTGCCTGTCTCTCTGTCTGTCTCTCTGTCTGTCTCTCTGCCTGTCTCTCCCCCACAGCAGAACAGTCAGGTGTTTCCCTGTGATAAGACTCTTCATTCCACAAAGAACAGTGGGTATCAGTTACACAGTGTCAGTCCAGCCAAGTATCTCAGACACAACCTGAACATCCTTTCCCCCTAGTCTTGTCAACTATTACTCAGTTCCATCATGGAGGACATACACACACACACACATACACACACACACACACACACACATATACACACACACACACACACAAAGCAGACCAAAAGGTTTTGTGGGGGTAATTAGACTCTGAATGTTAATGTCCTTGTATTGACTATGGAGTATGAGATTTATGTTGATTTATTTTCCCTTTTGTACTTTAACTATTTGTACATCATTACGACACTGTATATAGACATAATATGACATTTGAAATGTCTCTATTCCTTTGGAACTTTAGTGATTGTAATGTTTACTGTTCATTTTTTATAGTTTTTCACTTTTGTTTATTGTCTATTTCACTTTCTGTGACAATGTAAATTAAAGCCCCTTAAATTGAATTGAAATTGAGAGAGAGACAAAGAGGTGTAGAGAGAGACACACAGAGAGAGAGAGAGAGAGATTTAGAGAGAGAGAGATAAAGAAGAGAGAGAGAGAGTGAGCCCCTCAGCCCGGTAGCTTTGTTTGAGAGCTAAGTTGCCATAGAAACCAGCGCAGGGTCTTTTGGGATACTAAAGCTCCTGTTTTGACTGGTATGTGATGTGATGCATGTGTCTGCTAGTCTGTGACAGGAAAGTATTCCTCGGACTCCTCTGGTTTAATGGCCGTGTGGGTTGGAAGGTTGGGAATTAGATTTCTCTGCATTCAGAAATACTTTAGCATTAAGGAGTTAGATTGGGGGTAAGACTGGGGGTGGACTAGTGTCCTGTCCAGGGGTGTCCTGTCCAGGAGGTGTCCTGGTACATCAAGCTGTCTCACTACAGAAACAGGAGATAGACTAGTGTCCTGTCCAGGGGTGTCCTGGTACATCAAGCTGTCTCACACAGAAACAGGAGATAGACTAGTGTCCTGTCCAGGGGGTGTCCTGGTACATCAAGCTGCTACAGAAACAGGAGATAGACTAGTGTCCTGTCCAGGGGGTGTCCTGTCCAGGGGGTGTCCTGGTACATCAAGCTGTCTCACAGAAACAGGAGATAGACTAGTGTCCTGTCCAGGGGTGTCCTGGTACATCAAGCTGTCTCACTACAGAAACAGGAGATAGACTAGTGTCCTGTCCAGGGGTGTCCTGGTACATCAAGCTGTCTCACTACAGAAACAGGGAGATAGACTAGTGTCCTGTCCAGGGGTGTCCTGGTACATCAAATCTCACTACAGAAACAGGAGATAGACTAGTGTCCTGTCCAGGGGGTGTCCTGGTACATCAAGCTGTCTCACTACAGAAACAGGAGATAGACTAGTGTCCTGTCCAGGGGGTGTACTGGTACATCAAGCTGTCTCACTACAGAAACAGGAGATAGACTAGTGTCCTGTCCAGGGGTGTCCTGGTACATCAAGCTGTCTCACTACAGAAACAGGAGATAGACTAGTGTCCTGTCCAGGGGTGTCCTGTACATCAAGCTGTCTCACTACAGAAACAGGAGATAGACTAGTGTCCTGTCCAGGGGGTGTACTGGTACATCAAGCTGTCTCACTACAGAAAACAGGAGACTAGACTAGTGTCCTGTCCAGGGGGTGTCCTGGTACATCAAGCTGCTACAGAAACAGGAGATAGACTAGTGTCCTGTCCAGGGGGTGTCCTGGTACATCAAGCTGTCTCACTACAGAAACAGGAGATAGACTAGTGTCCTGTCCAGGGGGGTGTCCTGGTACATCAAGCTGTCTCACTACAGAAACAGGAGATAGACTAGTGTCCTGTCCAGGGGTGTCCTGGTACATCAAGCTGCTACAGAAACAGGGAGATAGACTAGGTCCTGTCCAGGGTGTCCTGGTACATCAAGCTGTCTCACTACAGAAACAGGAGATAGACTAGTGTCCTGTCCAGGGGGTGTCCTGGTACATCAAGCTGTCTCACTACAGAAACAGGAGATAGACTAGTGTCCTGTCCAGGGGGTGTCCTGTACATCAAGCTGCTACAGAAACAGGAGATAGACTAGTGTCCTGTCCAGGGGTGTCCTGGTACATCAAGCTGTCTCACTACAGAAACAGGAGATAGACTAGTGTCCTGTCCAGGGGGTGTCCTGGTACATCAAGCTGCTACAGAAACAGGAGATAGACTAGTGTCCTGTCCAGGGGGTGTCCTGGTACATCAAGCTGCTACAGAAACAGGAGATAGACTAGTGTCCTGTCCAGGGGGTGTCCTGGTACATCAAGCTGTCTCACTACAGAAACAGGAGATAGACTAGTGTCCTGTCCAGGGGAGTACTGGTACATCAAGCTGTCTCACTACAGAAACAGGAGATATACTAGTGTCCTGTCCAGGGGGTGTCCTGGTACATCAAGCTGCTACAGAAACAGGAGATAGACTAGTGTCCTGTCCAGGGGGTTGTACTGGTACATCAAGCTGTCTCACTACAGACAGGAGATAGACTAGTGTCCTGTCCAGGGGGTGTCCTGGTACATCAAGCTGCTACAGAAACAGGAGATAGACTAGTGTCCTGTCCAGGGGGTGTTCCTGGTACATTCAAGCTGTCTCACTA
>NW_022265390.1:0-14051 GCF_002021735.2 Oncorhynchus kisutch
CCCCCCCTCTCTCTCTCCCCCCTCCTCCCCTCTCCATCTCTCTCTCCCCTCTCCATCTCTCCCCCTCTCTCTCTCTCTCTCTCTCTTCCCCTCTCTCTCTCTCCCCTCTCCATCTCTCTCTCCCCCCTCTCCGTCTCTCTCCTCCCCCCTCCAGATGGGTAACATTGACGTCTCAGGCGGGGACGTGTCCTCTAAATTTGTCCTCCATGCGGTCCACCTGGTGAAGCAGAGAGCTTACAGAGCCAACGAGTTCTACAAGTTCTCCTCTCTGCTGGAGAAGAGCTCCCTGACTGAAGCTTTCCCTGTCCTGGTACTGACTCTCACTCAATCAATCAGTCAATCAAGTCAGTCAGTCAGTCAGTCAGTCAGTCAATCAGTCAGTCAGTCAGTCAGTCAATCAGTCAATCAATCAGTCAGTCAGTCAGTCAATCAGTCAGTCAGTCAATCAGTCAGTCAGTCAATCAGTCAATCAGTCAGTCAATCAGTCAATCAGTCAGTCAATCAGTCAGTCAGTCAGTCAATCAGTCAGTCAGTCAATCAATCAGTCAATCAGTCAGTCAATCAGTCAGTCAATCAGTCAGTCAATCAGTCAGTCAATCAGTCAGTCAGTCAGAGTATATATTTCATAAGAAATGCAGTCAACAATATGCGTGTAAACAACAGGGCTGTCCCCCGACTAAAAACAAGGTTTTGTTTTGGTCGACCGAGTCGTCGTCTTTCGACCAATCGATTGGTAGAAATGTTAAAAGAACATCCTGTTTGAATAGAATCAGCTGTAGGTACAGTACCTGGTACTGTAGGCTACTGAGCCTGTCTGATGCTTTAAGCACTGCCATTAAAACTGAAGACACACCAAATTACTAAAGAGGGAGCCAGAGATCAATATAGGAGAAAATAACCTGTTCCCTGCCCCTCCTCCCGCTGCCGTTACGCTCCGGAGGTTACCGGTACGCTCCGGAGGTTACCGGTACGCTCCGGAGGTACCGGTACGCTCCGGAGGTTACCGGTACGCTCCTGAGGTTACCGGTACGCTCCTGAGGTTACCGGTACGCTCCTGAGGTTACCGGTACGCTCCTGAGGTACCGGTACGCTCCTGAGGTTACCGGTACGCTCCTGAAACAATAGACCAGTGGACTAAATGGGATCAGCCCTAGGAACCAATAGACCAGGGGACTAAATGGGATCACCCCTAGTGAACAATAGACCAGTGGACTAAATGGGATCAGCCCTAGGAACCAATAGACCAGTGGACTAAATGGGATCAGCCCTAGGAACCAATACAATATATCCAGGTGGTCTCTGTGATGCTGTTTTGACTGAGTGGCTCTCTTCTCTAGTCAGGAGGACAGTAGAGTTATGTGTCGCCCGGTGGTGGGCCAGCCTTGGTGACGTCACCGTTGACTACAGTATCTCCTTCCACGGCCTGACCACCTCACCGTCACCTCTACACATAGTGAGTATATACACCTCACCTCACCTCTACACACCACCTCACCTCTACACACCACCTCACCGTCACCTCTACACATAGTGAGTATATACACCTCACCTCACCTCTACACACCACCTCACCTCTACACACCACCTCACCGTCAAATCTACACATAGCGAGTATATACCACCTCTACACACCACCTCACCTCTACACACCACCTCACCGTCAACTCTACACATAGCGAGTAATAATACCACCTCTACACACCACCTCACCTCTACACACCACCTCACCGTCAACTCTACACATAGCGAGTATATACCACCTCTACACACCACCCTCACCTCTACACACCACCTCACCGTCAACTCTACACATAGTGAGTATATACCACCTCTACACACCACCCTCACCTCTACACACCACCTCACCGTCAACTCTACACATAGCGAGTATATACCACCTCTACCACCACCTCACCTCTACACACCACCCTCACCGTCAACTCTACACATAGTGAGTATATACCACCTCTACACACCACCTCACCTCTACACACCACCTCACCGTCAACCTCTACACATAGTGAGTATATACCACCCTCTACACCTCACCTCAACCTCTACACACCACCTCACCGTCAACTCTACACATAGCGAGTATATACCACCTCTACACACCACCCTCACCTCTACACCACCACCTCACCGTCAACTCTACACATAGTGAGTATATACCACCTCTACACACCACCTCACCTCTACACACCACCTCACCGTCAACTCTACACATAGTGAGTATATACCCACCTCTACACACCACCTCACCTCTACACACCACCTCACCTCTACACACCACCTATAATTGTTTTCCCTCAATCTACACACAATACCCCATGATGACATCACAATACCCCATGATGACAACACAATACCCCATGATGACAACACAATACCCCATGATGACAACACAATACCCCATAATGACATCACAATACCTCATGATGACAACATAAGTATTGACATAAGTATTCAGACCCTTTGCTATGAGACCTGACATTGAGCTCAGGTGCATCCTGTTTCCATTGATCATCCTTGAGATGTTTCTACAACTTGATTGGAGTCCACCTGTGGTAAGTTCAATTGATTGGACATGATTTGGAAAGGCACACACCTGTCTATATAAGGTCCCACAGATGACAGTGCATGTCAGAGCAAAACCCAAGCCATGAGGTTGAAGGAATGTCATCATGGGGTATTGTGTTGTCATCATGGGGTATTGTGATGTCATCATGGGTTATTGTGATGTCATTATGGGGTATTGTGATGTCATCATGGGGTATTGTGTTGTCATCATGGGGTATTGTGATGTCATCATGGGGTATTGTGATGTCATTATGGGGTATTGTGATGTCATTGTGGGGTATTGTGATGTCATTGTGGGGTATTGTGATGTCATCGTGGGGTATTGTGTTGTCATCATGGGGTATTGTGATGTCATCATGGGGTATTGTGATGTCATCATGGGGTATTGTGTTGTCATCATGGGGTATTGTGTTGTCATCGTGGGTTATTGTGTTGTCATTGTGGGGTATTGTGATGTCATTGTGGGGTATTGTGCTGTCATTGTGGGGTATTGTGATGTCATCGTGGGGTATTGTGATGTCATCGTGGGGTATTGTGATGTCATTGTGGGGTATTGTGATGTCATCGTGGGTATTGTCATGTCATTGTGGGTATTGTGATGTCATTGTGGGGTATTGTGATCGTGGGGTATTGTCATGTCATTGTGGGGTATGGTGATGTCATTGTGGGGTATTGTGATGTCATTGTGGGGTATTGTGATCGTGGGGTATTGTGATGTCATCGTGGGGTATTGTGATGTCATTGTGGGGTATTGTGATGTCATCGTGGGGTATTGTCATGTCATTGTGGGGTATTGTGATGTCATTGTGGGGTATTGTGATGTCATTGTGGGGTATTGTCATGTCATTGTGGGGTATTGTGATGTCATTGTGGGGTATTGTCATGTCATCGTGGGGTATTGTGATGTCATTGTGGGGTATTGTGATCGTGGGGTATTGTCATGTCATTGTGGGGTATTGTGATGTCATTGTGGGGTATTGTGATGTCATTGTGGGGTATTGTGATCGTGGGGTATTGTGATGTCATCGTGGGGTATTGTGATGTCATTGTGGGGTATTGTGATGTCATCGTGGGGTATTGTCATGTCATTGTGGGGTATTGTGATGTCATTGTGGGGTATTGTGATGTCATTGTGGGGTATTGTGATGTCATTGTGGGGTATTGTCATGTCATTGTGGGGTATTGTCATGTCATTGTGGGGTATTGTGATGTCATTGTGGGGTATTGTCATGTCATTGTGGGGTATTGGCATGTCATTGTGGGGTATTGTCATGTCATTGTGGGGTATTGTGATGTCATTGTGGGGTATTGTCATGTCATTGTGGGGTATTGTGATGTCATTGTGGGGTATTGTGATGTCATTGTGGGGTATTGTGATCGTGGGGTATTGTGATGTCATTGTGGGGTATTGTGATGTCATTGTGGGGTATTGTGATGTCATTGTGGGGTATTGTGATCGTGGGGTATTGTGATGTCATTGTGGGGTATTGTGATGTCATTGGGGGTATTGTGATGTCATTGTGGGGTATTTGTGATGTGGGTATTGTGATGTCATTGTGGGGTATTGTGATGTCATTGTGGGGTATTGTCATGTCATTGTGGGGTATTGTCATGTCATTGTGGGGTATTGTCATGTCATTGTGGGGTATTGTCATGTCATTGTGGGGTATTGTGATGTCATTGTGGGGTATTGTCATGTCATTGTGGGGTATTGTGATGTCATTGTGGGGTATTGTGATGTCATTGTGGGGTATTGTGATCGTGGGGTATTGTGATGTCATTGTGGGGTATTGTGATGTCATTGTGGGGTATTGTGATGTCATTGTGGGGTATTGTGTTTTAGATATGTGAATAATGGAACTGTGTTGTGGGACGTGTCGTACCACAGCAGGAACGCACTCCTCTGTGTTGTGGGACGTGTCGTACCACAGCAGGAACGCACTCCTCTGTGTTGTGGGACGTGTCGTACCACAGCAGGAACGCACTCCTCTGTGTTGTGGGACGTGTCGTACCACAGCAGGAACGCACTCCTCTGTGTTGTGGGACGTGTCGTACCACAGCAGGAACGCTCTCCTCTGTGTTGTGGGACGTGTCGTACCACAGCAGGAACGCACTCCTCTGTGTTGTGGGACGTGTCGTACCACAGCAGGAACGCACTCCTCTGTGTTGTGGGACGTGTCGTACCATCAAGCAGGAACGAACTCCTCTGTGTTGTGGGACGTGTCGTACCACAGCAGGAACGCACTCCTCTGTGTTGTGGGGACGTGTCGTACCACAGCAGAACGCACTCCTCTGTGTTTGTGGGACGTTGTCGTTACCACAGCAGGAACGCACTCCTCTGTGTTGTGGGGACGTGTCGTACCACAGCAGGAACGCAACTCCTCTTGTGTTGTGGGACGTGTCGTACCACAGCAGGAACGCACTCCTCTGTGTTGTGGGACGTGTCGTACCACAGCAGGAACGCACTCCTCCGTGTTGTGGGACGTTTCAGTTTTACGACCTAAAGTCTTTTCCTTTTCTGACTCATGATTTTTGTCTCACCAGCATGCATCAGACGGTTGTGACTAGTTTTGAGGTGTCCTCTCCCCTGAGGTACGAGGACGTTTCTCCCATCATCACTCTGAAGACTTGGGTCCAGCCACTCAGGTATAAAACTAAAGAAATACACCCACCCACACGTTTCTCCCAGGGTCATCCTGAAGATCTGTGTGCAGCCACACTGGGACATATGTCTCCAAATACACCCCCCTACCTACCCCTCTACCCACCACCTACAGTCTGATATATATATTACCGGGTTACATTAGTCACTAATCTGGTCAGCTTCGCAATTAACTTTTTGTTTTTGTGAGGAAACTCTCAGCTTCTACGTCTCCATCCTCTCAGAAGGAAACTCTCAGCTTCTCCATCCTCTCAGAAGGGAACTCTCAGCTTTCTCCACCCTCTCAGAAGGAAACTCTCAGCTTCTCCAATCCTCTCAGAAGGAAACTCTCAGCTTCTCCATCCTCTCAGATGGAAACTCTCAGCTTCTACGTCTCCATCCTCTCAGATGGAAACTCTCAGCTTCTACGTCTCCATCCTCTCAGAAGGAAACTCTCAGCTTCTCCATCCTCTCAGAAGGAAACTCTCAGCTTCTCCGTCCTCTCAGAAGGAAACTCTCAGCTTCTCCGTCCTCTCAGAAGGAAACTCTCAGCTTCTCCGTCTCCATCCTCTCAGAAGGAAACTCTCAGCTTCTCCGTCTCCATCCTCTCAGAAGGAAACTCTCAGCTTCTATGTCTCCATCCTCTCAGAAAGGAAGCTCTCAGCCCCCCTCCTTCCTTCCCGGTCCATGTGGGCACACAGACCGGGCACTGAGGACACAGCAGTTTTAACCCTGCCTTCGCCCAATCCTGATAACGTCTACAGAGTCTAACCCACAGCAGTTTAAACCCTGCCTTCGCCCAATCCTGATAACGTCTACAGAGTCTAACCCACAGCAGTTTTAACCCTGCCTTCGCCCAATCCTGATAACGTCTACATAACCCTTCAAAACATAACTCACATCCCATCTAGTCCTGACAGATCGTCTCAGTCTACAGAGTCTAACCCACAGCATCTATCCCCAAGCATCCCATCTAGTCCTGACAGATCATCTCAGTCTACAGTCTAACCCACAGCATCTATCCCCAAGCATCCCGTCTAGTCCTGACAGATCGTCTCAGTCTACAGAGTCTTAACCCACAGCATTCTATCCCCAAGCATCCCATCTAGTCCTGACAGATCGTCTCAGTCTACAGAGTCTTAACCCACAGCATCTATCCCCAAGCATCCCATCTAGTCCTGACAGATCGTCTCAGTCTACAGAGTCTTAACCCACAGCATCTATCCCCAAGCATCCCATCTAGTCCTGACAGATCATCTCAGTCTACAGTCTAACCCACAGCATCTATCCCCAAGCATCCGTCTAGTCCTGACAGATCGTCTCAGTGTACAGAGTCTAACCCACAGCATCTATCCCCAAGGCATCCCATCTAGTCCTGACAGATCGTCTCAGTGTACAGAGTCTAACCCACAGCATCTATCCCCAAGCATACCATCTAGTCCTGACAGATCGTCTCAGGGTACAGAGTCTAACCCACAGCATCTATCCCCAAGCATCCCATCTAGTCCTGGACAGATCATCTCAGTCTACAGAGTCTAACCCACAGCATCTATCCCCAAGGCATCCCGTCTAGTCCTGACAGATCGTCTCAGTGTACAGAGTCTAACCTACAGCATCTATCCCCAAGCATTCCCATCTAGTCCTGACAGATCGTCTCAGTGTACAGAGTCTAACCCACAGCACTCTATCCCCAAAGCATCCCATCTAGTCTCTGACAGATCGTCTCAGGTACAGAGTCTACCCACAGCATCTATCCCAAGCATCCCATCTAGTCCTGACAGATCATCTCAGTCTACAGAGTCTAACCCACAGCATCTATCCCCAAGCATCCCATCTAGTCCTGACAGATCATCTCAGTCTACAGAGTCTAACCCACAGCAGTTATCTATCCCCAAGCATCCCATCTAACTGTCTGTTTCCTGCTTCTTCCAGACCTCTGAGTTCTAAGATCAAGGCTCTGGGTCACAGAGATGTCCTCCCCAACAACAGACAGCTCTACGAAATCATCCTCACCTACAGCTTCCACCAGGTGAGAGTGTCTAGGTTGTATTATACACCTCTGTTGGGTGTGTGGACCTCTCTACTCTCTCCCAGCTGTCCAGTACTGTCTGACCTCTCTACCTCTCTCCCCAGCTGTCCAGTACTCTGTCTGAACTCTCTACCTCTCTCCCCTCTCTACCTCTCTACCTCTCTACCTCTCTCCCCAGCTGTCCAGTACTGTCTGACCTCTCTACCTCTCCCCCAGCTGTCCAGTACTGTCTGACCTCTCTACCTCTCTACCTCTCTCCCCAGCTGTCCAGTACTGTGTCTGACCTCTCTACCGCTCTACCTCTCTCCCCAGCTGTCCAGTACTGTGTGTCTGACCTCTCTACCTCTCTACTCTCTCTCCCCAGCTGTCCTAGTACTGTGTGTCTGACCTCTCTACCCCTCTACCCCTCTACCTCTCTACCCTCTACCTCTATACCTCTATACCTCTCTACCTCTCTACTTCTCTCCCCAGCTGTCCAGTACTACTGTGTGTCTGATCTCTCTACCTCTCTACCTCTCCCCAGCTGTCCAGTACTGTGTGTCTGACCTCTTTAACTCTCTCCTCAGCCTAAGTCAGGAGAGGTGACCCCCAGCTGTCCAGTACTGTGTGTCTGACCTCTATACCTCTCTACCTCTCTCCCCAGCTGTCCAGTACTGTCTGACCTCTCTACCTCTCTCCCCAGCTGTCCAGTACTCTGTCTGACCTCTCTACCTCTCTACCTCTCTCCCTCTCTACCTCTCTCCCCAGCTGTCCAGTACTCTGTCTGACCTCTCTACCTCTCTCCCTCTCTACCTCTCTACCTCTCTACCTCTCCCCAGAGCTGTCCAGTACTGTCTGACCTCTCTACCTCTCTCCCCAGCTGTCCAGTACTGTCTGACCTCTCTACCTCTCTACCTCTCTCTCCCAGCTGTCCAGTACTGTGTCTGACCTCTCTACCGCTCTACCTCTCTCCCCAGCTGTCCAGTACTGTGTGTCTGACCTCTCTACCTCTCTACCTCTCTCCCCAGCTGTCCAGTACTGTGTGTCTGACCTCTCTACCCCTCTACCTCTCTACCCCTCTACCTCTATACCTCTCTACCTCTCTACTTCTCTCCCCAGCTGTCCAGTACTGTGTCTGATCTCTCTACCTCTCTACCTCTCCCCAGCTGTCCAGTACTGTGTGTCTGACCTCTTTACCTCTCTCCTCAGCCTAAGTCAGGAGAGGTGACCCCAGCTGTCCCAGTACTGTGTGTCTGACCTCTATACCTCTCTACCTCTCTCCCCAGCTGTCCAGTACTGTTGTGTCTGACCTCTTTACCCTCTCCTCCCTCAGCCTAAGTCAGGGAGGTGACCCCCAGCTGTCCAGTACTGTGTGTCTGACCTCTATACCTCTCTACCTCTCTACTTTCTCTCCCCAGCTGTCCAGTACTGTGTGTCTGATCTCTCTAACCTCTCTACCTCTCTACCTCTCCTCTCCCCAGCTGTCCAGTACTGTGTGGTCTGATCTCTCTACCTCTCCTCTCTCCCCAGCTGTCCAGTACTGTGTGTCTGACCTCTTTAACCACCAACCCTCTCTCCTCAGCCTAAGTCAGGAGAGGTGACCCCCAGCTGTCCAGTACTGTGTGTCTGACCTCTATACCTCTCTACCTCTCTACTTCTCTCCCAGCTGTCCATACTGTGTGTCTGATCTCTCTACCTCTCTACCTAGCTGTCCAGTACTGTGTGTCTGATCATCTCTACCTCTCTACCTCTCTCTTCTCTACTCTACTTCTCTCCCCAGCTGTCCAGTACTGTGGTTGTCTATCTCTCTACCTCTCTACCTCTCTCCCCAGCTGTCCAGTACTGTGTGTCTGATCTCTCTAACCCCTCTACCCTCTCTACCTCTCTACCTCTCTCCCTCTCTACCTCTCTCCCCAGCCTAAGTCAGGAGAGGTGACCCCCAGCTGTCCAGTACTCTGTGACCAGTTGTATGAATCAGAGTTTGACTCTCAGCTCTGGATGCTGTTTGACCAGAACAAGAGACTGTTGGGCTCTGGAGACAGCCTACCCACAACCAGTTAGTAAACCACAACACAACCCATGATATAACCATAATACAACCCATGATATAACCACAACACAACCATGATATAACCATAATACAACCACAACACACCATGATATAACCATAATACAACCATGATATAACCATATACAACCATGATATAACCACAACACAACCATGATATAACCACAATACAACCATGATACAACCACAATACAACCATGATATAACCACAACACAACCATCATATAAACCACAAACACAACCATGACAAGAGACTGCTGGGCTCTGGAGACTCCTACCACACCAGGTAGTAACCACAACATTAGAAGAGACTACTGGTCTCTAGACTCCTACCACACCAGGTAGTAACCACAACATTAGAAGAGACTACTGGTCTCTAGACTCCTACCACACCAGGTAGTAACCACATACATTAGAAGAGACTACTGGGTCTCTCTAGACTCCTACCACACCAGGTAGTAACCACAACATTAGAAGAGACTACTGGTCTCTCTAGACTCCTACCACACCAGGTAGTAACCACAACATTAGAAGAGACTACTGGTCTCTCTAGACTCCTACCACACCAGGTAGTAACCACAACATTAGAAGAGACTACTGGTCTCTAGACTCCTACCACACAGGTAGTAACCACAACATTAGAAGAGACTACTGGTCTCTCTAGACTCCTACCACACCAGGTAGTAACCACAACATTAGAAGAGACTACTGGTCTCTCTAGACTCCTACCACACCAGGTAGTAACCACAACATTAGAAGAGACTACTGGTCTCTAGACCTCCTACCACACCAGGTAGGAACCACAACATTAGAAGAGACTACTGGTCTCTAGACTCCTACCACACCAGGTAGTAACCACAACATTAGAAGAGACTACTGGTCTCTCTAGACTCCTACCACACCAGGTAGGAACCACAACATTAGAAGAGACTACTGGTCTCTCTAGACTCCTACCACACCAGGTAGTAACCACAACATTAAGAAGAGACTACTGGTCTCTCTAGACTCCTACCACACCAGGTAGTAACCACAACATTAGAAGAGACTACTGGTCTCTCTAGACTCCTACCACACCAGGTAGTACCACAACATTAGAAGAGACCTACTGGTCTCCTCTAGACTCCTACCACACCAGGCATGGGAATTTGTATTTGTGGTCCTGGAACAAACCATTATTGTGGTCTTACTGAGATTTACTGTCAGGGCCAGTCTGTCAGGGCCCAGGTCTGTCAGGGCCCAGGTCTGTCAGGGCCCAGGTCTGTCAGGGCCCAGGTCTGTCAGGGCCCAGGTCTGTCAGGGCCCAGGTCTGTCAGGGCCCAGGTCTGTCAGGGCCCAGGTCTGTCAGGGCCCAGAATCTATCTAGGTGTTGCTGTAGGCCCTCCTTGGTTGTGGTGACAGAAGCACCAGATCAAATCAAATTTGATTTGATCATCAGCAAACAGTAGACATTTGACTTCAGATTCTAGTAGTGTGAGGCCGGGTGCTGCAGACTGTTCTAGTGCTCTCGCCAATTCGTTGATATATATATGTTGAAGAGGGTGGGGCTTAAGCTGCATCCCTGTCTCACCCCACGGCCTTGTGGAAGACGTGTTTCTTTCCCCCAATTTTAACTGCACACTTATTGTTTGTGTACATTGATTTATAATGTTGTATGTTTACCCTCTCCTCTCTCTTCTCATCTCCTCTCCTCTCCTCTCTTTCCTGTCTTTCCTCTCCTCTCTTCCTCTCTTTTCCTCTCCTCTCTCTTTCTCTACTCTCTCTTTCTCATCTCCTCTCCTCTCTTACCCTCTCCTCTTCTTTCTCTCCTCTCTCTTTCTCCTCTCCTCTCCTCCCCTCTCCTCTCCATCAGTACTCTCTGAAACTAGAGAAAGGTGACTACACGCTGCGTCTGCAGGTGCGTCATGAGCAGGCCAGTGAGCTGGAGCGTCTGAAGGACCTTCCGTTTGTGGTGTCCACCGTCTGTCACCACTACTCTGACCCTGGATGTGTATGAGTCTCACCGCGCTGCCCTCTTGGCTAAGAAGAAAACCAACTCCCTGACCCTGACCCCTGGAGTACCCAACCTTTTTATGTTACAGCCCTGCCTGACGACAAGTAAGTACCCCTCACCTCTGGCGACCCTGACCCTGACCCTGGTGACCCTGACCCCTGGAGACCCTGACCCCTGGAGACCCTGACCCCTGGTGACCCTGACCCTGGAGACCCTGACCCTCACCCCTGGAGACACCTGACCCTGGTGACCCTGACCCCTGGAGACCCTGACCCCTGGAGACCCTGACCCCTGGAGACCCGACCCCTGGAGACCCTGATCCCTGGAGACCCTGATCCCTGGAGACCTGACCCTCACCCTGGAGACCCTGACCCTCACCCCTGGTGACCCTGACCCCTGGTGACCCTGACCCCTGGAGACCGACCCCTGGAGACCCTGACCCCTGGAGACCCTGATCCCTGGAGACCCTGACCCTCACCCCTGGAGACCCTGACCCTCACCCCTGGTGACCCTGACCCCTGGAGACCCTGACCCTCACCCCTGGTGACCCTGACCCCTGACCCTCACCTCTGGAGACTCTGACCCCTGACCCTCACCTCTGGAGACTCTGACCCCTGACCCTCACTACTGACCCCTGGAGCTACTCAGCCCTTCTTGGTCACCTCATGCCTGATGATAAGTGAGTGCTCTGGGCTAGAGGCTCTAATCATAACCCTGAAGCTGACCTCTCTGAAAATAACCCATCCATCACCATGGAGACCCAATTCAACACTGTTTAGAGATGTAATGTTCAGCAGTTTGAAGTCTGTTTCCTTCATCTAAAAACACAGTCTGTCTGACTTCTCCCTCTCTGTCTCTCTCTCTGTCTGTCTCTCTGTCTCTCTCTCTGTCTCTCTCTCTGTCTCTCTCTGTCTCTCTCTCTCTCTCTGTCTCTGTCTCTCTCTCTCTCTCTGGCTCTCTCTGTCTCTGTCTCTCTCTCTGTCTCTCTCTCTGTTCTCTCTCTGTCTCTCTCTCTCTCTCTCTCTCTGTTCTCTCTCTGTCTCACTCTTGGCTCTCTCTCTCTCTCTCTCTCTGTCTCTCTGCTATCTCTCTCTGTCTCTCTCTCTGTCTCTCTCTCTGTCTCTCTCTCTGTCTCTCTCTCTGTCTCTCTCTTCTCTGTCTCTCTCTCTCTCTCTGTCTCTCTCTCTCTCTCTGTCTCTCTGCTCTCTCTCTCTCTCTCTCTCTCTCTCTCTCTCTCTCTCTCTCTCTCTCTCTCTCTCTCTCTCTCTCTCTCTCTCTTACACCTCTCTCACCTCTCTCTCTACCTCTCTACCTCTCTACCCACCCACCCACCCAGGGTTCCTAAAGGAAACATGTCCAGGATGCTATCTGACCGGCTCCCTGGTCGTGCCTAAGGGAGAATACGGCAAGAAAGCAGTGAGTGGCTCTTTCTACTGTCAGTCAACAGCTCTCCTACACTCTGATTGTCTCACTCCTTTTATGGCCCCCACTCGCATCCTTCTCAACCAATCACAAGCTTTGCTAGCGTCACAGTTTTAGTTGCACGTCGCTTGATGCTCTTTTCACTGTGTGGTGGAGGGGTTTTCTAGTTCCCTGCCTGCTACTCCGTGGCCTGTGTGATTTGTAGATGCTGCTGCTCAGGAGTTCTGTTGGGTTATGTTTAGTTCTGGTCTACTTGCCACTAGTGTAAACGATGAGAGAGAAGCAGTATGACTTGCCACTAGTTGTAAACGATGAGAGAGAAGCAGTATGACTTGTCACTAGTTGTAAACGATGAGAGAGAAGCAGTATGACTTGTCACTAGTTGTAAACGATGAGAGAGAAGCAGTATGACTTGCCACTAGTTGTAAACGAGAGAGAGAGAAGCAGTATGACTTGCCACTAGTTGTAAACGATGAGAGAGAGCAGTATGGACTTGCCACTAGTTGTAAACGATGAGAGAGAAGCAATATGACTTGCCACTAGTTGTAAACGATGAGAGAGAAGCAGTATGACTTGCCACTAGTTGAGAGAGCGAGAGAAGCAGTATGACTTGCCACTAGTTGTAAACGATGAGAGAGAAGCAGTATGACTTTGTCACTAGTTGTAAACGATGAGAGAGAAGCAGTATGACTGCCACTAGTTGTAAACGATGAGAGAGAGAGAAGTCAATATGACTTGCCACTAGTTGTAAACGATGAGAGAGAAGCAGTATGACTGCCACTAGTTGTAAACGATGAGAGAGAAGGCAGTATGACTTGTCACTAGTTGTAAACGATGAGAGAGAAGCAGTATGACTTGTCACTAGTTGTAAACGAGAGAGAGAGCAAGCAGTATGACTTGCCACTAGTTGTTAACGATGAGAGAGAAGCAGTATGACTTGTCACTAGTTTGTAAACGATGAGAGAGAAGCAGTAGGACTTGCCACTCGTTGAGAGAGCGCGAGAGAAGCAGTATGACTTGCCACTAGTTGTAAACGATGAGAGAGAAGAGTATGACTTGTCACTAGTTGTAAACGATGAGAGAGAAGCAGTAGACTTGCCACTAGTTGAGAGAGCGAGAGAAGCAGTATGGACTTGCCACTAGTTGTAAACGATGAGAGAGAGCAAGAAGCAATATGACTTGTCACTAGTTGTAAACGATGAGAGAGAAGCAGTATGACTTGCCACTAGTTGTAAACGTGAGAAGAGAAGCAATATGACTTGCCACTAGTTGTAAACGATGAAGAGAGAAAGCAGTATGACTTGCCACTAGTTGAGATGAGCGAGAGAAGCAGTATGACTTG
>NW_022265391.1:0-14015 GCF_002021735.2 Oncorhynchus kisutch
CTGTGTCTAGGTTGAGATGAAATGAACGCCGTGGACAGTTTTCAGCAAGTTGCAACATTGAAATGCAGAAATAAGCACTTTTCCATAAACAAGCTCTAAATCATGTTTGAAGCACTCTGGATAAAAATTTTTTGTTATGTCTATTCGAGATTTTGAAAACACTGTAGACTGTTTTCAGCAAGTTACAACATTGAAATGCAGAAATAAGCACTTTTCCATAAACAAGCTCTAAATCATGTTTGAAGCACTCTGGATAAAAAATGTTTTGTTATGTTTATTCGAGATGTTATGAACACCGTAGACTGTTTTCAGCAAGTTACAACATTGAAATGCAGAAATAAGCACTTTTCCATAAACAAGCTCTAAATCATGTTTGATGCACTCTGGATATCCAATTTTTGCTGTGCTGTGTCTAGGTGAGATGAAATGAACGCCGTGGACAGTTTTCAGCAAGTTGCAACATTGAAATGCAGAAATAAGCACTTTTCCATAAACAAGCTCTAAATCATGTTTGAAGCACTCTGGATAAAAAATGTTTTTGTTATGTTTATTCGAGATGTTTGAAAACACTGTAGACTGTTTTGAGCAAGTTACAACATTGAAATGCAGAAATAAGCACTTTTGGCCTATAAACAAGCTCTAAATCATGTTTAGAATTGCACTCTGGATGATCCATTTTTGCTGTGCTGTGTCTAGTTGAGATGAAATGAACGCCGTGGACAGTTTTCAGACAAGTTGCAACTTGAAATGCAGAAATAAGCACTTTTCCATAAACAGCTCTAAATCATGTTTGATGCACTCGGGATATCCAATTTTTGCTGTGCTGTGGTCTAGGTTGGAGATGAAAATGAAACGCGTGACAGTTTTCAGCAAGTTGCAACATTGAAATGCAGAAATAAGCACTTTTCCATAACAGCTCTAAATCATGTTTGATCAGCTCTGGATAAAAAAATGTTTTTGTTATGGTCTAGTTCGAGATGTTATGAAACCTGTAGACTGTTTTCAGCAAGTTAGCAACATTGAAATGCAGAAATAAGCACTTGTCCATAACAGCTCTAAATCATGTTTGAAGGCACTCTGGATAAAAAATGTTTTGTTATTGTTAATTTCGAGATGTTATGAAACACTGTAGACTGTTTTCAGCAAGTTACAACATTGAAATGCAGAAATAAGCACTTTTCCATAAACAAGGCTCTAAATCATGTTTGATGCACTCTGGATGATATCCAATTTTTGCTGTGCTGTGTCTAGGTTGAGATGAAATGAACGCCGTGGACAGTTTTCAGCATGTTGCAAACATTGAAATGCAGAAATAAGCACTTTCCATAAACAAGCTCTAAATCATGTTTGAAGCACTCTGGATAAAAAAATGTTTTGTTATGTTTATTCGAGATGTTATGAAACACGGTAGACTGTTTTACAGCAAGTTACAACAGTGAAATGCAGAAATAAGCACCTTTTCATAAACAAGCTCTAAATCATGTTTGAAGCACTCTGGATATCCAATTTTTGCTGTGCTGTGTCTAGTTGAGATGAATGAACGCCGTGGACAGTTTTCCAGCAAGTGTGCAACTTGAAATGCAAGAAATAAGCACTTTTCCATAAACAAGCTCTAAATCATGTTTGAAGCACTCTAGATAAAAAAAAACTGTTTTGTTATTTTATTCGAGATGTTATAAAACACCTGTAGACTGTTTTCAGCAAGGTTTACAACATTGAAATGCAGAAATAACACTTTTCCATAAACAAGCTCTAAATCATGTTTGATGCACTCTGGATATCCATTTTTGCTGTGCTGTGTCTAGGTTGAGATGAATTAACGCCGTGGACATTTTCAGCAAGTTTGCAACATTGAAAATTGCAGAATAAGCACTTTGCCAATAAACAAGCTCTAAATCATGTTTGAAGCACTCTGGATAAAAAAAATGTTTTGTTATGTTTATTCGAGAGTGTTATGAAAACACTGTAGACTGTTTTCAGCAAGTTACACATGAAATTCAGAAATACGCACTTTCCATAAACAAGCTCTAAATCATGTTTGATGCACTCTGGATATCCAATTTTTGCTGTGCTGTGTCTAGGTTGAGATGAAATGAACGCCGTGGACAGTTTTCAGCAAGTTGCAACATTGAAATGCAGAAATAAGCACTTTTCCATAAACAAGCTCTAAATCATGTTTGAAGCACTCTGGATATCCAATTTTTGCTGTGCTGTTCTAGTTTGAGATGAAATGACACCGTGGACAGTTTTCAGCAAGTTGCAACATTGAAATGCAGAAATAAGCACTTTTCCATAAACAAGCTCTAAATCATGTTTGATGCACTCTGGATATCCAATTTTTGCTGTGCTGTGTCTAGGTTGAGATGAAATGAACGCCGTGGACAGTTTTCAGCAAGTTGCAACATTGAAATGCAGAAATAAGCACTTTTCCATAAACAAGCTCTAAATCATGTTTGAAGCACTCTGGATAAAAAATTTTTTGTTATGTCTATTCGAGATGTTATGAAAACTGTAACTGTTTTCAGCAAGTTACAACATTGAAATGCAGAAATAAGCACTTTTCCATAAACAAGCTCTAAATCATGTTTGAAGCACTCTGGATAAAAAATGTTTTTGTTATGTTTATTCGAGATGTTATGAACCACTGTAGACTGTTTTCAGCAAGTTACACATTGAAATGCAGAAATAAGCACTTTTCCATAAACAAGCTCTAAATCATGTTTGAGCACTCTGGATATCCAATTTTTGCTGTGCTGTGTCTAGTTGAGATGAAATGAACGCCGTGGACAGTTTTCAGCAAGTTGCAACATTGAAATGCAGAAATAAGCACTTTTCCATAAACAAGCTCTAAATCATGTTTGAAGCACTCTGGATAAAAAATGTTTTTGTTATGTTTTTCTAGATGTTATGAAAACACTGTAGACTGTTTTCAGCAAGTTACAACATTGAAATGCAGAAATAAGCACTTTTCCATAAACAAGCTCTAAATCATGTTTGATGCACTCTGGATCCAATTTTGCTGTGCTGTGTCTAGGTTGAGATGAATGAACGCCGTGGACAGTTTTCAGCAAGTTGCAACATTGAAATGCAGAAAATAAGCACTTTCCATAAACAAGCTCTAAATCATGTTTGAAGCACTCTGGATAAAAAATGTTTTGTTATGTTTATTCGAGATGTTATGAAAACACTGTAGACTGTTTTCAGCAAGTTACAACATTGAAATGCAGAAATAAGCACTTTTCCATAAACAAGCTCTAAATCATGTTTGATGCACTCTGGATATCCAATTTTTGCTGTGCTGTGTCTAGGTTGAGATGAAATGAACGCCGTGGACAGTTTTCAGCAAGTTGCAACATTGAAAATGCAGAAATAAGCACTTTTCCATAAACAAGCTCTAAATCATGTTTGAAGCACTCTGGATAAAAAAAATGTTTTTGTTATGTTTATTCGAGATGTTTTGAAAACACTGTAGACCTGTTTCATCAAGTTACAACATTGAAATGCAGAAATAAGCACTTTTCCATAAACAAGCTCTAAATCATGTTTGAAGCACTCTGATATCCAATTTTTGCTGTGCTGGGTTCTAGGTTGAGATGAAATGAACGCCGTGGACAGGTTTTCAGCAAGTTGCCAACATTGAAATGCAGAAATAAGCACTTTTCCATAAACAAGCTCTAAATCATGTTTGATGCACTCTGGATATCCAATTTTTGCTGTGGCTGTGTCTAGGTTGAGATGAAATGAACGCCGTGGACAGTTTTCAGCAAGTTGCACTTGAAATGCAGAAATAAGCACTTTTCCATAAACAAGCTCTAAATCATGTTTGATGCACCGGATATCCAATTTTTGCTGTGCTGTGTCTAGGTTGAGATGAAATGAACGCCGTGGACAGTTTCAGCAAGTTGCACATTGAAATGCAGAAATAAGCACTTTTCCATAAACAGCTCTAAATCATTTTGAAGCACTCTGGATAAAAAAAATGTTTTTGTATGTCTATTTCGAGATGTTATGAAAACAACGTTGAGACCTGTTTTCAGCAAGTTACAACATTGAAATGCAGAAATAAGCACTTTTCCATAAACAAGCTCTAAATCATGTTTTGATGCACTCTGGATATCCAATTTTTGCTGTGCTGTGTCTAGGTTGAGATGAAATGAACGCCGTGGACAGTTTTCAGCAAGTTGCAACTTGAAATGCAGAAATAAGCACTTTTCCATAAACAGCTCTAAATCATGTTTGAAGCACTCTGGATAAAAAAAATGTTTTGTTATGTTTATATCGAGATGTTATGAAAACACTGTAGACTGTTTTCAGCAAGTTACAACATTGAATGCAGAAATAAGCACTTTTCCATAAACAAGCTCTAAATCATGTTTGAATGCACTCTGGAATATCCAATTTTTGCTGTGCTGTGTCTAGGTTGAGATGAAATGAACGCCGTGGACAGTTTTCAGCAAGTTGGCAACTTGAAATGCAGAAATAAGCACTTTTCCATAAATAAGCTCTAAATCAATGTTTGAAGCACTCTTAGGATAAAAAAATGTTTTGTTATGTTTATTCGAGATGTTTTGAAAACACTGTAGACTGTTTTCATCAAGTTACAACATTGAAATGCAGAAATAAGCACTTTTCCATAAACAAGCTCTAAATCATGTTTGAAGCACTCTGGATATCCAATTTTTGCTGTGCTGTGTCTAGGTTGAGATGAAATGAACGCCGTGGACAGTTTTCAGCAAGTTGCAACATTGAAATGCAGAAATAAGCACTTTTCCATAAACAAGCTCTAAATCATTTGATGCACTCTGGATATCCAATTTTTGCTGTGCTGTGTCTAGGTTGAGATGAAATGAACGCCGTGGACAGTTTTTCAGCAAGTTGCAACGTTGAATGCAGAAATAAGCACTTTTCCATAAACAAGCTCTAAATCATGTTGATGCACTCAGGATATCCAATTTTTGCTGTGCTGTGTCTAGGTTGAGATGAAATGAACGCCGTGGACAGTTTTCAGCAAGTGTGCAACATTGAAATGCAGAAATAAGCACTTTCCATAAACAAGCTCTAAATCATGTTTGAAGCACTCTGGATAAAAAAAATGTTTTGTTATGTCTATTCGAGATGTTATGAAAACACTGTAGACTGTTTTCAGCAAGTTACAACATTGAAATGCAGAAATAAGCACTTTCCATAAACAAGCTCTAAATCATGTTTGAAGCACTCTGGATAAAAAAAATGTTTTGTTATGTTTATTCGAGATGTTATGAAAACACTGTAGACTGTTTTCAGCAAGTTACAACATTGAAATGCAGAAATAAGCACTTTTCCATAAAACAAGCTCTAAATCATGTTTGATGCACTCTGGATATCCAATTTTTGCTGTGCTGTGTCTAGGTTGAGATGAAATGAACGGCGTGGACAGTTTCAGCAAGTTGCAACATTGAAATGCAGAAATAAGCACTTTTCCATAAACAAGCTCTAAATCATGTTTGAAGCACTCTGGATAAAAAAATGTTTTTGTTATGTTTATTCGAGATGTTATGAAAACACTGTAGACTGTTTTCAGCAAGTTGCAACATTGAAATGCAGAAATAAGCACTTTTCCATAAACAAGCTCTAAATCATGTTTGATGCACTCTGGATAAAAATTTTTTGTTGTGTCTATTCGAGATGTTATGAAAACACTGTGGACAGTTTTCAGCAAGTTGCAACATTGAAATGCAGAAATAAGCACTTTTCCATAAACAAGCTCTAAATCATGTTTGATGCACTCTGGATATCCAATTTTCTGTGCTGTGTCTAGGTTGAGATGAAATGAACCCGTGGACAGTTTTCAGCAAGTTGCAACATTGAAATGCAGAAATAAGCACTTTTCCATAAACAAGCTCTAAATCATGTTTGAAGCACTCTGGATAAAAAAATGTTTTGTTATGTTTATTCGAGATGTTATAAAACACTGTAGACAGTTTTCAGCAAGTTGCAACATTGAAATGCAGAAATAAGCACTTTTCCATAAACAAGCTCTAAATCATGTTTGATGCACTCTGGATATCCAATTTTTGCTGTGCTGTGTCTAGGTTGAGATGAAATGAACGCCGTGGACAGTTTTCAGCAAGTTGCAACATTGAAATGCAGAAATAAGCACTTTTCCATAAACAAGCTCTAAATCATGTTTGAAGCACTCTGGATAAAAAAATGTTTTTGTTATGTTTATTCGAGATGTTATGAAACACTGTAGACTGTTTCAGCAAGTTACAACATTGAAATGCAGAAATAAGCACTTTCCATAAACAGCTCTAAATCATGTTGAAGCACTCTGGATATCCAATTTTTGCTGTTCTGTGTCTAGGTTGAGATGAAATGAACGCCGTGGACAGTTTTCAGCAAGTTGCAACATTGAAATGCAGAAATAAGCACTTTTCCATAAACAAGCTCTAAATCAATGTTGATGCACTCTGGATATCCAATTTTTGCTGTGCTGTGTCTAGGTTGAGATGAAATGAACGCCGTGGACAGTTTTCAGCAAGTTGCAAACTTGAAATGCAGAAATAAGCACTTTTCCATAAACAAGCTCTAAATCATGTTTGAAGCACTCTAGGATATAAAAATGTTTGCTGTGCTGTGTCTAGGTTTGAGATGAATGAACGCCGTGGGAACGTTTCAGCAGTTACAACATTGAAATGCAGAAATAAGCACTTTTCCCATAAAACAAGCTCTAAATCAATGTTTGATGCACTCTGATATCCATTTTTGCTGTGCTGTGTCTAGGTTGAGATGAAATGAACGCCGTGGACAGTTTTCAGCAAGTTGCAACATTGAAATGCAGAAATAATCACTTTTCCATAAACAAGCTCTAAATCATGTTGATGCACTCAGGATATCCAATTTTTTGCTGTGCTGTGTCTAGGTTGAGATGAAATGAACGCCGTGGACAGTTTTCAGCAAGTTGCAACTTGAAATGCAGAAATAAGCACTTTTCCATAAACAAGCTCTAAATCATGTTTGATGCACTCAGGATATCCAATTTTTGCTGTGCTGTGTCTAGGTTGAGATGAAATGAACGCCGTGGACAGTTTTCAGCAAGTTGCAACATTGAAATGCAGAAATAAGCACTTTTCCATAAACAGCTCTAAATCATGTTTGAAGCACTCTGGATAAAAAAATGTTTTTGTTATGTTTATTCGAGATGTTATGAAAACACTGTAGACTGTTTTCAGCAAGTTACAACATTGAAATGCAGAAATAAGCACTTTTCCATAAACAAGCTCTAAATCATGTTTGAATCACTCTGGATATCCAATTTTTGCTGTGCTGTGTCTAGGTTGAGATGAAATGAACGCCGTGGACAGTTTTCAGCAAGTTGCAACATTGAAATGCAGAAATAAGCACTTTTCCATAAACAAGCTCTAAATCATGTTTGAAGGCACTCTGGATAAAAAAATGTTTTTGTTATGTTTATTCGAGATGTTATGAAAACACTGTAGACTGTTTTCAGCAAGTTACAACATTGAATGCAGAAATAAGCACTTTTCCATAAACAAGCTCTAAATCATGTTTGATGCACTCTGGATATCCAATTTTGCTGTGCTGTGTCTAGGTTGAGATGAATGAACGCCGTGGACAGTTTTCAGCAAGTTGCAACATTGAAATGCAGAAATAAGCACTTTCCATAAACAAGCTCTAAATCATGTTTGAAGCACTCTGGATATCCAATTTTGCTGTGCTGTGTTCTAGGTGAGATGAAATGAACACCGTGGACAGTTTTCAGCAAGTTGCAACATTGAAATGCAGAAATAAGCACTTTTCCATAAACAAGCTCTAAATCATGTTTGATGCACTCTGGATATCCAATTTTTGCTGTGCTGTGTCTAGGTTGAGATGAAATGAACGCCGTGGACAGTTTTCAGCAAGTTGCAACATTGAAATGCAGAAATAAGCACTTTTCCATAAACAAGCTCTAAATCATGTTTGAAGCACTCTGGATAAAAAAAATGTTTTGTTATGTTTATTCGAGATGTTATGAAAACCACTGTAGACTGTTTTCAGCAAGTTACAACATTGAAATGCAGAAATAAGCACTTTTCCATAAACAAGCTCTAAATCATGTTTGAAGGCACTCTGGATATCCAATTTTTGCTGTGGCTGTGTCTAGGTTGAGATGAAATGAACGCCGTGGACAGTTTTCAGCAAGTTGCAACATTGAATGCAGAAATAAGCACTTTTCCATAAACAGCTCTAAATCATGTTTGAGCACTCTGGATAAAAAAATGTGTTTGTTATGGTTTATTCGAGATTGTTATGAAAACACTGTAGACTGTTTTCAGCAAGTTTACAACATTGAAAATGCAGAAATAAGCACTTTTCCATAACAAGCTCTAAATCATGTTTGATGCACTCTGGATATCCAAGTTTTGCTGTGCTGTGTCTAGGTTAGATGAAAATGAACGCCGTGGACAGTTTTCAGCAAGTTGCAACTTGAAAATGCAGAAAATAAGCACTTTTCCATAAACAAGCTCTAAATCATGTTTGAAGCACTCTGGATAAAAAAAATGTTTTTGTTATGTTTATTCGAGATGTTATGAAAACACTGTAGACTGTTTTCAAGCAAGTTACAACATTGAAATGCAGAAATAAGCACTTTTCCATAAACAAGCTCTAAATCATGTTTGAAGCACTCTGGATATCCAATTTTTGCTGTGCTGTGTCTAGGTTGAGATGAAATGACGCCGTGGACAGTTTTCAGCAAGTTGCAACTTGAAATGCAGAAATAAGCACTTTTCCATAAACAAGCTCTAAATCATGTTTGAATGCACTCAGGATATCCAATTTTTGCTGTGCTGTGTCTAGGTTGAGATGAAATGAACGCCGTGGACAGTTTTCAGCAAGTTGCAACTTGAAATGCAGAAATAAGCACTTTTCCATAAACAAGCTCTAAATCATGTTTGATGCACTCAGGATATCCAATTTTTGCTGTGCTGTGTCTAGGTTGAGATGAAATGAACGCCGTGGACAGTTTTCAGCAAGTTGCAACATTGAAATGCAGAAATAAGCACTTTTCCATAAACAAGCTCTAAATCATGTTTGAAGCACTCTGGATAAAAAAATGTTTTTGTTATGTTTATTCGAGATGTTATGAAACACTGTAGACTGTTTTCAGCAAGGTTACAACATTGAAATGCAGAAATAAGCACTTTTCCATAAACAAGCTCTAATCATGTTTGAAGCACTCTGGATATCAAATGTTTGCTGTGCTGTTCTAGGTTGAGATGTAATGAAACCCTGTAGACTGTTTTCAGCAAGTTACAACATTGAAATGCAGAAATAAGCACTTTTCCATAAACAAGCTCTAAATCATGTTTGAAGCACTCTGGATATCCAATTTTTGCTGTGCTGTGTCTAGGTTGAGATTAAATGAACGCCGTGGACAGTTTTTCAGCAAGTTGCAACATTGAAATGCAGAATAAGCACTTTTCCATAAACAAGCTCTAAATCATGTTGAAGCACTCTGGATAAAAAAATGTTTTTGTTATGTTTATTCGAGATGTTATGAAAACACTGTAGACTGTTTTCAGCAAGTTACAACTTGAAATGCAGAAATAAGCACTTTTCCATAAACAAGCTCTAAATCATGTTTGATGCACTCTGGATATCCAATTATTTGCTGTGCTGTGTCTAGGTTGAGATGAAATGAACGCCGTGGACAGTTTTCAGCAAGTTGCAACTTGAAATGCAGAAATAAGCACTTTTCCATAAACAAGCTCTAAATTCATGTTTGATGCACTCTGATAAAAATGTTTTGTTATGTTTATTTCGTAGATGTTATGAAAACACTGTAGACTGTTTTCAGCAAGTTCACAAAATTGAAATGCAGAGAAATAAGCACTTTTCCATAAACAAGCTTCGAGAATCATGTTTGATGCACTCTGGATATCCAATTTTGCTGTGCTGTGTCTAGGTGAGATGAAATGAACGCCGTGGGGACAGTTTTCAGCAAGTTGCAACATTGAAATGCAGGAAATAGCACTTTCCATTGAAACAAGCTCTAAAATCATGTTGAAGAGCACTGCTGGATAGTCCATATTTTTGCGTGTGCGGTGTCTAGGTTGAGATGAAATGAACGCCGTGGACAGTTTTCAGCAAGTTGCAACATTGAAATGCAGAAATAAGCACTTTTCCATAAACAAGCTCTAAATCATGTTTGAAGCACTCTGGATAAAAATGTTTTTGTTATGTTCTAGGTTCGAGATGTAATGAACGCCGTGGACAGTTTTCAGCAAGTTGCAACATTGAAATGCAGAAATAAGCACTTTTCCATAAACAAGCTCTAAATCATGTTTGAAGCACTCTGGATAAAAAAATGTTTTTGTTATGTTTATTCGAGATGTTATGAAAACACTGTAGACTGTTTTCAGCAAGTTACAACATTGAAATGCAGAAATAAGCACTTTTCCATAAACAAGCTCTAAATCATGTTTGAAGCACTCTGGATATCCAATTTTGCTGTGCTGTGTCTAGGTTGAGATGAAATGAACGCCGTGGACAGTTTTCAGCAAGTTGCAAACATTGAAATGCAGAAATAAGCACTTTTCCATAAACAAGCTCTAAATCATGTTTGAAGCACTCTGGATAAAAAAATGTTTTGTATGTTTATTCGAGATGTTATGAAACACTGTAGACTGTTTCACAGCAAGTTACAACATTGAAATGCAGAAATAAGCACTTTTTCCATAAACAAGCTCTAAATCATGTTTGATGCACTCTGGATATCCAATTTTTGCTGTGCTGTGTCTAGGTTGAGATGAAATGAACGCCGTGGACAGTTTTTCAGCAAGTTGCAACATTGAAATGCAGAAATAAGCACTTTCCATAAACAAGCTCTAAATCATGTTTGATGCACTCTGGATAGGTCCAATTTTTGCTTGTGCTGTGTCTAGGTTGAGAATGAAAGTAAACGGCCGTGGACAAGTTTTCAGCAAGTTGCAACCTTGAAATGGCAAGAAATAAGGCACTTTTCCATCAACAAGCTCTAAATCATGTTGATGGCACTCATGGAGTATCCAATTTTAGCTGTGCTGGTGTCTAGGTATGAGATGAAATTGAACGACCGTGGACAGTTTTCAAGCAAGTTGCAACTTGAAATGCAGAATAAGCACTTTTCCATAACAAGCTCTAAATCATGTTTGATGCACTCTGGATAACAAATTTTGCTTGTGCTGTGTCTAGTTCGAGACTGAAATGAACGCCGTGGACAGTTTTCAGCAAGTTGCAACTTGAAATGCAGAAATAAGCACTTTTCCATAAACAAGGCCTCTAAATCATGTTTGATGCACTCTGGATATCCAATTTTTGCTGTGCTGTGTCTAGGTTGAGATGAAATGAACGCCGTGGACAGTTTTCAGCAAGTTGCAACATTGAAATGCAGAAATAAGCACTTTTCCATAAACAAGCTCTAAATCATGTTTGATGCACTCTGGATATCCAATTTTTGTGTGCTGTGTCTAGGTTCGAGATTGAAATGAACGCCGTGGACAGGTTTTCAGCAAGTTGCAACATTGATGCAGAAATAAGCACTTTTTCCATAACAAGCTCTAAATCATGTTTGAAGCACTCTGGATAAAAAAATTTTGTTATGTTTATTCGAGATGTTATGAAAACACTGTAGACTGTTTCAGCAAGTTGCAACATTGAAATGCAGAAATAAGCACTTTTCCATAAACAAGCTCTAAATCATGTTTGATGCACTCTGGATATCAATTTTTGCTGTGCTGTGTCTAGTTGAGATGAAATGAACGCCTGGGACAGTTTTCAGCAAGTTGCAACATTGAAATGCAGAAATAAGCACTTTTCCATAAACAAGCTCTAAATCATGTTTGAGCACTCTGGATAAAACAATTTTTGTTATGTTTATTCGAGATGTTATGAAACACTGTAGACTGTTTTCAGCAAGTTGCAACATTGAAATGCAGAAATAAGCACTTTTCCATAAACAAGCTCTAAATCATGTTTGATGCACTCTGGATATCCAATTTTTGCTGTGCTGTGTCTAGTTGAGATGAAATGAACGCCGGGACAGTTTTCAGCAAGTTGCAACATTGAAATGCAGAAATAAGCACTTTTCCATAAACAAGCTCTAAATCATGTTTGAAGCACTCTAGATAAAAAAATGTTTTTGTTATGTTTATTCGAGATGTTATGAAAACACTGTAGACTGTTTTCAGCAAGTTACAACATTGAAATGCAGAAATAAGCACTTTTCCATAAACAAGCTCTAAATCATGTTTGAAGGCACTCTGGATATCCAATTTTTGCTGTGCTGTGTCTAGGTTAGATGAAATGACACCGTGGACAGTTTTCAGCAAGTTGCAACATTGAAATGCAGAAATAAGCACTTTTCCATAAACAAGCTCTAAATCATGTTTGATGCACTCTGGATATCCAATTTTTGCTGTGCTGTGTCTAGGTTGAGATGAAATGAACGCCGTGGACAGTTTTCAGCAAGTTGCAACTTGAAATGCAGAAATAAGCACTTTTCCATAAACAAGCTCTAAATCATGTTTGATGCACTCAGGGATATCAATTTTTGCTGTGCTGTGTCTAGGTTGAGATGAAATGAACGACCTGTGGACAGTTTTCAGCAAGTTGCAACATTGAAATGCAGAAATAAGCACTTTTCCATAAACAAGCTCTAAATCATGTTTGAAGCACTCTGGAAAAAAATTTTTGTTATGTTTATTCGAGATGTTATGAAACACTGTAGACTGTTTTCAGCAAGTTACAACATTGAAATGCAGAAATAAGCACTTTTCCATAAACAAGCTCTAAATCATGTTTGATGCACTCTGGATATCCAATTTTTGCTGTGCTGTGTCTAGGTTGAGATGAAATGACGCCGTGGACAGTTTTCAGCAAGTTGCAACATTGAAATGCAGAAATAAGCACTTTTCCATAAACAAGCTCTAAATCATGTTTGAAGCACTCTGGATAAAAAATGTTTTTGTTATGTTTATTCGAGATGTTATGAAAACCTGTAGACTGTTTTCAGCAAGTTACAACATTGAAATGCAGAAATAAGCACTTTTCCATAAACAAGCTCTAAATCATGTTTGATGCACTCTGGATATCCAATTTTTGCTGTGCTGTGTCTAGTTGAGATGAAATGAACGCCGTGGACAGTTTTCAGCAAGTTGCAACATTGAAATGCAGAAATAAGCACTTTTCCATAAACAAGCTCTAAATCATGTTTGATGCACTCTGGATAAAAAAATGTTTTTGTTATGTTTATTCGAGATGTTATGAAAACACTGTAGACTGTTTTCAGCAAGTTACAACATTGAAATGCAGAAATAAGCACTTTTCCATAAACAAGCTCTAAATCATGTTTGATGCACTCTGGATATCCAATTTTTGTTGCTGTGTCTAGGTTGAGATGAAATGAACGCCGTGGACAGTTTTCAGCAAGTTGCAACATTGAAATGCAGAAATAAGCACTTTTCCATAAACAAGCTCTAAATCATGTTTGATGCACTCTGGATATCCAATTTTTGCTGTGCTGTTCTAGGTTGAGATGAAATGAACACCGTGGACAGTTTTCAGCAAGTTGCAACATTGAAATGCAGAAATAAGCACTTTTCCATAAACAAGCTCTAAATCATGTTTGATGCACTCTGGATATCCAATTTTTGCTGTGCTGTGTCTAGGTTGAGATGAAATGAACGCCGTGGACATTTTCAGCAAGTTGCAACATTGAAATGCAGAAATAAGCACTTTTCCATAAACAAGCTCTAAATCATGTTTGAAGCACTCTGGATAAAAAATGTTTTTGTTTGTTATTCGAGATGTATGAAAACACTGGAGACTTTTTCAGCAAGTTGCAACATTGAAATGCAGAATAAGCACTTTTCCATAAACAAGCTCTAAATCATGTTTGAAGCACTCTGGATATCCAATTTTTGCTGTGCTGTGTCTAGTTTTAGATGAAATGACGCCGGGACATTTTTCAGCAAGTTGCAACATTGACATCA
>NW_022265392.1:0-14000 GCF_002021735.2 Oncorhynchus kisutch
CTCTTATTTAGTACGGTGTAGTTATTTCCACCTTTATCCGTAGAATGAGCATTATCTAAGGCCGGTAGCTCAGTTGGTTAGAGCGTCGTGCTAATAACGCGAAGTCGCGGGTTCGATACCCGTACTGGCCAGGAGATTTTGTTTTTACTTTACTACTCTCTCTTTCTGTCTTTCTCCACTCCTTACTCTCTCTTTCTCCACTCCTTACTCTCTCTTTCTGTCTTTCTCCACTCCTTACTCTCTCTTTCTGTCTTTCTCCACTCCTTACTCCTCCTTTCTGTCTTTCTCCACTCCTTACTCTCTCTTCTGTCTTTCTCCACTCCTTACTCTCTCTTTCTGTCTTTCTCCACTCCTACTCCCACTCTTTCTGTCTTTCTCCACTCCTTACTCTCTCTTTCTCCACTCCTTACTCTCGCTCTCTCTGTCTTTCTCCACTCTTTTCTCTCTTTCTCCACTCACTCTCTCTTTCTGTCTTTTCTCCACTCCTTACTCTCCCTTTCTGTCTTTCTCCACTCCTTACTCTCTCTTTCTGTCTTTCTCCACTCCTTACTCTCTCTTTCTGTCTTTCTCCACTCCTTACTCTCTCTTTCTGTCTTTCTCCACTCCTTACTCTCTCTTTCTCCGCTCTTATTTAGTACGGTGTAGTTATTTCCACCTTTATCCGTAGAATGAGCATTATCTAAGGCCGGTTAGCTCAGTTGGTTAGAGCGTCGTGCTAATAACGCGAAGGTCGCGTGTTTCGATACCCGTACTGGCCAGGAGATTTTGTTTTTACTTTACTACTCTCTCTTTCTGTCTTTCTCCACTCCTTACTCTCTCTTCTGTCTTCTCCACTCCTTACTCTCTCTTTCTGTCTTTCTCCACTCCTTACTCCTCTTTCTGTCTTTCTCCACTCCTTACTCTCTCTTTCTGTCTTTCTCCACTCCTTACTCTCTCTTTCTGTCTTTCTCCACTCCTTACTCTCTCTTTCTCCACTCCTTACTCTCCCTTTCTGTCTTTCTCCACTCCTTACTCTCTCTTTCTCCACTCCTTACTCTCTCTTTCTCCACTCCTTACTCTCCATTCTGTCTTTCTCCACTCCTTACTCTCTCTTTCTCCACTCCTTACTCTCTCTTTCTCCTCTCCTTACTCTCCCTTTCTGTCTTTCTCCACTCCTTACTCTCTCTTTCTCCACTCTTACTCCCTCTTTCTGTCTTCTCCACTCCTTACTCTCTCTTTCTGTCTTTCCCACTCCTTACTCTCTCTTTCTGTCTTTCTCACTCCTTACTCCCTCTTTCCTGTCTTTCTCCACTCCTTACTCTCTCTTTCTGTCTTTCTCCACTCCTTCTCTCTCTTCTGTCTTCTCCACTCCTTACTCTCTCTTTCTCCACTCCACTCTCCCTTTCTGTCTTTCTCCACTCCTTACTCTCTCTTTCTCCACTCCTTACTCTCTCTTTCTCCACTCCTTACTCTCCCTTTCTGTCTTTCTCCACTCCTTACTCTCTCTTTCTCCACTCCTTACTCTCTCTTTCTCCTCTCCTTACTCTCTCTTTCTGTCTTTCTCCACTCCTTACTCTCTCTTTCTCCACTCCTTACTCTCTCTTTCTCCCTCCTTACCTCTCTTTACTGTCTTTCTACACTCCTTACTCCTCTCTTTCTCCACTCCTTACTCTCTCTTTCTCCACTCCTTACTCTCTCTTTCTCCGCTCTTATTTAGTACGGTGTAGTATTTCCACCTTTATCCGTAGAATGAGCATTATCTAAGGCCGGTTAGCTCAGTTGGTTAGAGCGTCGTGCTAATAACGCGAAGGTCGCGGGTTCGATACCCGTACTGGCCAGGAGATTTTGTTTTCTTTACTCTCTCTCTTCTGTCTTTCTCCACTCCTTACTCTCTCTTTCTCCACTCCTTACTCTCTCTTTCTCTCCACTCCTTACTCTCTCTTTCTGTCTTTCTACACTCCTTCTCCTTACTCTCCTCTTTCTCCACTCCTTACTCTCTCTTTCTCCACTCCTTACTCTCTCTTTCTCCGCTCTTATTTAGTACGGTGTAGTTATTTCCACCTTTATCCGTAGAATGAGCATTATCTAAGGCCGGTTAGCTCAGTTGGTTAGAGCGTCGTGCTAATAACGCGAAGGTCGCGGGTTCGATACCCGTACTGGCCAGAGATTTTGTTTTTACTTTACTACTCTCTCTTTCTGTCTTTCTCCACTCCTTACTCTCTCTTTCTGTCTTTCTCCACTCCTTACTCTCTCTTTCTGTCTTTCTCCACTACTTACTCCCTCTTTCTGTCTTTCTCCACTCCTTACTCTCTCTTTCTGTCTTTCTCCACTCCTTACTCTCTCTTTCTGTCTTTCTCCACTCCTTACTCTCTCTTTCTCCACTCCTTACTCTCCCTTTCTGTCTTTCTCCACTCCTTACTCTCTCTTTCTCCACTCCTTACTCTCTCTTTCTCCACTCCTTACTCTCCCTTTCTGTCTTTCTCCACTCCTTACTCTCTCTTTCTCCACTCCTTACTCTCTCTTTCTCCTCTCCTTACTCTCCCTTTCTGTCTTTCTCCACTCCTTACTCTCTCTTTCTCCACTCCTTACTCTCTCTTTCTCCACTCCTTACTCTCTCTTTCTGTCTTTCTACACTCCTTACTCTCTCTCTTTCTCCACTCCTTACTCTCTCTTTCTCCACTCCTTACTCTCTCTTTCTCCGCTCTTATTTAGTACGGTGTAGTTATTTCCACCTTTATCCGTAGAATGAGCATTATCTAAGGCCGGTTAGCTCAGTTGGTTAGAGCGTCGTGCTAATAACGCGAAGGTCGCGGGTTCGATACCCGTACTGGCCAGGAGATTTTGTTTTTACTTTACTACTCTCTCTTTCTGTCTTTCTCCACTCCTTACTCTCTCTTTCTGTCTTTCTCACTCCTTACTCCCTCTTTCTGTCTTTCTCCACTCCTTACTCCCTCTTTCTGTCTTTCTCCACTCCTTACTCTCTCTTTCTGTCTTTCTCCACTCCTTACTCTCTCTTTCTGTCTTTCTCCACTCCTTACTCTCTCTTTCTCCACTCCTTACTCTCCTTTCTGTCTTTCTCCACTCCTTACTCTCTCTTTCTCCACTCCTTACTCTCTCTTTCTCCACTCCTTACTCTCTCTTTCTGTCTTTCTCCACTCCTTACTCTCTCTTTCTCCACTCCTTACTCTCTCTTCTCTGTCTTCCTCCACTCCTTACTCTCTCTTTTCCCACCTTTCTCTCCCCCCTTTCCCTCCTTCCTCTCTCTCCACCTCTCTCTCTCTTTCTTCTCTCCTTACTCTCCCTTTCTGTCTTTCTCCACTCCTTACTCTCTCTTTCTCCACTCCTTACTCTCTCTTTCTCCACTCCTTACTCTCTCTTTCTGTCTTTCTACACTCCTTACTCTCTCTCTTTCTCCACTCCTTACTCTCTCTTTCTCCACTCCTTACTCTCTCTTTCTCCGCTCTTATTTAGTACGGTGTAGTTTTTCCACCTTTATCCGTAGAATGAGCATTATCTAAGGCCGGTTAGCTCAGTTGGTTAGAGCGTCGTGCTAATAACGCGAAGGTCGCGGTTCGATACCCGTACTGGCCAGGAGATTTTGTTTTTACTTTACTACTCTCTCTTTCTGTCTTTCTCCACTCCTTACTCTCTCTTTCTCCACTCCTTACTCTCTCTTTCTGTCTTTCCACTCCTTACTCCTCTTTCTGTCTTTCTCCACTCCTTACTCCCTCTTTCTGTCTTTCTCCACTCCTTACTCTCTCTTTCTGTCTTTCTCCACTCCTTACTCTCTCTTTCTGTCTTTCTCCACTACTTACTCCCTCTTTCTGTCTTTCTCCACTCCTTACTCTCTCTTTCTGTCTTTCTCCACTCCTTACTCTCTCTTTCTGTCTTTCTCCACTCCTTACTCTCTCTTTCTCCACTCCTTACTCTCCCTTTCTGTCTTTCTCCACTCCTTACTCTCTCTTTCTCCACTCCTTACTCTCTCTTTCTCCACTCCTTACTCTCCCTTTCTGTCTTTCTCCACTCCTTACTCTCTCTTTCTCCACTCCTTACTCTCTCTTTCTCCTCTCCTTACTCTCCCTTTCTGTCTTTCTCCACTCCTTACTCTCTCTTTCTCCACTCCTTACTCTCTCTTTCTCCACTCCTTACTCTCTCTTTCTGTCTTTCTACACTCCTTACTCTCTCTCTTTCTCCACTCCTTACTCTCTCTTTCTCCACTCCTTACTCTCTCTTTCTCCGCTCTTATTTAGTACGGTGTAGTTATTTCCACCTTTATCCGTAGAATGAGCATTATCTAAGGCCGGTTAGCTCAGTTGGTTAGAGCGTCGTGCTAATAACGCGAAGGTCGCGGGTTCGATACCTACTGGCCAGGAGATTTTGTTTTTACTTTACTACTCTCTCTTTCTGTCTTTCTCCACTCCTTACTCTCTCTTTCTCCACTCCTTACTCTCTCTTTCTCCACTCCTTACTCTCTCTTTCTGTCTTTCTACACTCCTTACTCCTCTCTTCTCCACTCCTTACTCTCTCTTTCTCCACTCCTTACTCTCTCTTTCTCCGCTCTTATTTAGTACGGTGTAGTTATTTCCACCTTTATCCGTAGAATGAGCATTATCTAAGGCCGGTTAGCTCAGTTGGTTAGAGCGTCGTGCTAATAACGCGAAGGTCGCGGTTCGATACCCGTACTGGCCAGGAGATTTTGTTTTACTTTACTACTCTCTCTTTCTGTCTTTCTCCACTCCTTACTCTCTCTTTCTCCACTCCTTACTCTCTCTTTCTGTCTTTCTCCACTCCTTACTCTCTCTTTCTGTCTTTCTCCACTCCTTACTCTCTCTTTCTGTCTTTCTCCACTCCTTACTCTCTCTTTCTGTCTTTCTCCACTCCTTACTCTCTCTTTCTCCACTCCTTACTCTCTCTCTCTGTCTTCTCCACTCTTACTCTCTCTTTCTCCACTCCTTACTCTCTCTTTCTGTCTTTCTCCACTCCTTACTCTCGCTTTCTGTCTTTCTCCACTCCTTACTCCCTCTTTCTGTCTTTCTCCACTCCTTACTCCCTCTTTCTGTCTTTCTCCACTCCTTACTCTCTCTTTCTGTCTTTCTCCACTCCTTACTCTCTCTTTCTCCGCTCTTATTTAGTACGGTGTAGTTATTTCCACCTTTATCCGTAGAATGAGCATTATCTAAGGCCGGTTAGCTCAGTTGGTTAGAGCGTCGTGCTAATAACGCGAAGGTCGCGTGTTCGATACCCGTACTGGCCAGGAGATTTTGTTTTTACTTTACTACTCTCTCTTTCTGTCTTTCTCCACTCCTTACTCTCTCTTTCTGTCTTTCTCCACTCCTTACTCTCTCTTTCTGTCTTTCTCCACTACTTACTCCCTCTTTCTGTCTTTCTCCACTCCTTACTCTCTCTTCTGTCTTTCTCCACTCCTTACTCTCTCTTTCTGTCTTTCTCCACTCCTTACTCTCTCTTTCTCCACTCCTTACTCTCCCTTTCTGTCTTTCTCCACTCCTTACTCTCTCTTTCTCCACTCCTTACTCTCTCTTTCTCCACTCCTTACTCTCCCTTTCTGTCTTTCTCCACTCCTTACTCTCTCTTTCTCCACTCCTTACTCTCTCTTTCTCCTCTCCTTACTCTCCCTTTCTGTCTTTCTCCACTCCTTACTCTCTCTTTCTCCACTCCTTACTCTCTCTTCTCCTACTCCTTACTCTCTCTTCTGTCTTTCTACACTCCTTACTCTCTCTCTTTCTCCACTCCTTACCTCTCTTTCTCCACTCCTTACTCTCTCTTTCTCCGCTCTTATTGTAGTAACGGTGGTAGTTATTTCCACCTTTAGCCGTAGAATGAGCATTATCTAAGGCAGGGTTAAGCTCAGTTGGTTAGAGCGTCGTGCTAATAACGCGAGAGGTCGCGGGTTCTATACCCGTACTGGCCAAGGAGATTTTGTTTTTTACTTTACTACTCTCTCTTTCTGTCTTTCTCCACTCCTTATCTTTCTTTCTTTCTCCACTCCTTACTCTCTCTTTCTGTCTTTCTCCACTCCTTACTCTCTCTTTCTGTCTTTCTCCACTCCTTACTCTCTCTTTCTGTCTTTCTCCACTCCTTACTCTCTCTTTCTCCGCTCTTATTTAGTACGGTGTAGTTATTTCCACCTTTTCCGTAGAATGAGCATTATCTAAGGCCGGTTAGCTCAGTTGGTTAGAGCGTCGTGCTAATAACGCGAAGGTCGCGTGTTCGATACCCTACTGGCCAGGAGATTTTTTTTTACTTTCCTACTCTCTCTTTCTGTCTTTCTCCACTCCTTACTCTCTCTTTCTGTCTTTCTCCACTCCTTACTCTCTCTTTCTGTCTTTCTCCACTCCTTACTCCCTCTTTCTGTCTTTCCCACTCCTTACTCTCTCTTTCTGTCTTTCTCCACTCCTTACTCTCTCTTTCTGTCTTTCTCCACTCCTTACTCTCTCTTTCTCCCCTCCTTACTCTCCCTTTCTGTCTTTCTCCACTCCCCCTCCCCCTTTCTCCACTCCTTACTCTCTCTTTCTGTCTTTCTCCACTCCTTACTCCCTCTTCTGTCTTTCTCCACTCCTTACTCTCTCTTTCTGTCTTTCTCCACTCCTTACTCTCTCTTTCTGTCTTTCTCCACTCCTTACTCCCTCTTTCTGTCTTTCTCCACTCCTTACTCTCTCTTTCTGTCTTTCTCCACTCCTTACTCTCTCTTTCTGTCTTTCTCCACTCCTTACTCTCTCTTTCTCCACTCCTTACTCTCCCTTTCTGTCTTTCTCCACTCCTTACTCTCTCTTTCTCCACTCCTTACTCTCTCTCTCCTCTCCTTACTCTCCCTTTCTGTCTTTCTCCACTCCTTACTCTCTCTTTCTCCACTCCTTACTCTCTCTTTCTCCACTCCTTACTCTCTCTTTCTGTCTTTCTACACTCCTTACTCTCTCTTTTCTCCACTCCTTACTCTCTCTTTCTCCACTCCTTACTCTCTCTTTCTCCGCTCTTATTTAGTACGGTGTAGTTATTTCCACCTTTATCCGTAGAATGAGCATTATCTAAGGCCGGTTAGCTCAGTTGGTTAGAGCGTCGTGCTAATAACGCGAAGGTCGCGGTTTCGATACCCGTACTGGCCAGGAGATTTTGTTTTCTTTACTACTCTCTCTTTCTGTCTTTCTCCACTCCTTACTCTCTCTTTCTCCACTCCTTACTCTCTCTTTCTGTCTTTCTCCACTCCTTACTCTCTCTTTCTGTCTTTCTCCACTCCTTACTCCCTCTTTCTGTCTTTCTCCACTCCTTACTCTCTCTTTCTGTCTTTCTCCACTCCTTACTCTCTCTTTCTGTCTTTCTCCACTCCTTACTCCCTCTTTCTGTCTTTCTCCACTCCTTACTCTCTCTTTCTGTCTTTCTCCACTCCTTACTCTCTCTTTCTGTCTTTCTCCACTCTTACTCTCTCTTTCTCCACTCCTTACTCTCTCTTTCTGTCTTTCTCCACTCCTTACTCTCTCTTTCTCCACTCCTTACTCTCTCTTTCTCCACTCCTTACTCTCCCTTTCTGTCTTTCTCCACTCCTTACTCTCTCTTTCTCCACTCCTTACTCTCTCTTTCTCCTCTCCTTACTCTCCCTTTCTGTCTTTCTCCACTCCTTACTCTCTCTTTCTCCACTCCTTACTCTCTCTTTCTCCACTCCTTACTCTCTCTTTCTGTCTTTCTACACTCCTTACTCTCTCTTTCTCCACTCCTTACTCTCTCTTTCTCCACTCCTTACTCTCTCTTTCTCCGCTCTTATTTAGTACGGTGTAGTTATTTCCACCTTTATCCGTAGAATGAGCATTATCTAAGGCCGGTTAGCTCAGTTGGTTAGAGCGTCGTGCTAATAACGCGAAGGCGCGGTTCGATACCCGTACTGGCCAGGAGATTTTGTTTTTACTTTACTACTCTCTCTTTCTGTCTTTCTCCACTCCTTACTCTCTCTTTCTCCTTTCCTTCTTTCTTTTCTTCTCTCTCTACTCCTTACTCTTCTTTCTTTCTTTACTCTTCTTTCTCCCCTCCTTACTCTCTCTTTCTCCACTCCTTACTCCTCTTTCTGTCTTTCTCCACTCCTTACTCTCTCTCTTCTCTCCACTCCTTACTCTCTCTTTCTCCACTCCTTACTCTCTCTTTCTCCGCTCTTATTTAGTACGGTGTTTTATTTCCACTTTATCCGTAGAATGAGCATTATCTAAGGCCGGTTAGCTCAGTTGGTTAGAGCGTCGTGCTAATAACGCGAAGGTCGCGGGTTTCGATACCCGTACTGGCCAGGAGATTTTGTTTTTACTTTACTACTCTCTCTTTCTGTCTTTCTCCACTCCTTACTCTCTCTTTCTCCACTCCTTACTCTCTCTTTCTGTCTTTCTCCACTCCTTACTCTCTCTTCTGTCTTCTCACTCCTTACTCTCTCTTTCTGTCTTTCTCCACTCCTTACTCTCTCTTTCTGTCTTTCTCCACTCCTTACTCTCTCTTTCTCCACTCCTTACTCTCTCTTTCTGTCTTTCTCCACTCTTCTCTCTCTTTCTCCACTCCTTACTCTCTCTTTCTGTCTTTCTCACTCCTTACTCTCTCTTTCTGTCTTTCTCCACTCCTTACTCCCTCTTTCTGTCTTTCTCCACTCCTTACTCCCTCTTTCTGTCTTTCTCCACTCCTTACTCTCTCTTTCTGTCTTTCTCCACTCCTTACTCTCTCTTTCTCCGCTCTTATTTAGTACGGTGTAGTTATTTCCACCTTTATCCGTAGAATGAGCATTATCTAAGGCCGGTTAGCTCAGTTGGTTAGAGCGTCGTGCTAATAACGCGAAGGTCGCGTGTTCGATACCCGTACTGGCCAGGAGATTTTGTTTTTACTTTACTACTCTCTCTTTCTGTCTTTCTCCACTCCTTACTCTCTCTTTCTGTCTTTCTCCACTCCTTACTCTCTCTTTCTGTCTTTCTCCACTCCTTACTCCCTCTTTCTGTCTTTCTCCACTCCTTACTCTCTCTTTCTGTCTTTCTCCACTCCTTACTCTCTCTTTCTGTCTTTCTCCACTCCTTACTCTCTCTTTCTCCACTCCTTACTCTCCCTTTCTGTCTTTCTCCACTCCTTACTCTCTCTTTCTCCACTCCTTACTCTCTCTTTCTCCACTCCTTACTCTCCCTTTCTGTCTTTCTCCACTCCTTACTCTCTCTTTCTCCACTCCTTACTCTCTCTTTTCTCCTCTCCTTACTCTCCCTTCTGTCTTTCTCCACTCCTTACTCTCTCTTTTCTCACTCCTTACTCTCTCTTTCCTCCACCTCCTTACTCTCTCTTTCTGTCTTCTACACTCCTTACTCTCTCTCTTTCTCCACTCCTTACTCTCTCTTTCTCCACTCCTTACTCTCTCTTTCTCCGCTCTTATTTAGTACGGTGTAGTTATTTCCACCTTTATCCGTAGAATGAGCATTATCTAAGGCCGGTTAGCTCAGTTGGTTAGAGCGTCGTGCTAATAACGCGAAGGTCGCGGGTTCGATACCCGTACTGGCCAGGAGATTTTGTTTTTACTTTACTACTCTCTCTTTCTGTCTTTCTCCACTCCTTACTCTCTCTTTCTGTCTTTCTCCACTCCTTACTCCCTCTTTCTGTCTTTCTCCACTCCTTACTCCCTCTTTCTGTCTTCTCCCACTCCTTACTCTCTCTTTCTGTCTTTCTCCACTCCTTACTCTCTCTTTCTCCGCTCTTATTTAGTACGGTGTAGTTATTTCCACCTTTATCCGTAGAATGAGCATTATCTAAGGCCGGTTAGCTCAGTTGGTTAGAGCGTCGTGCTAATAACGCGAAGGTCGCGTTTTCGATACCCGTACTGGCCAGGAGATTTGTTTTTACTTTACTACTCTCTCTTTCTGTCTTTCTCCACTCCTTACTCTCTCTTTCTGTCTTTCTCCACTCCTTACTCTCTCTTTCTGTCTTTCTCCACTCCTTACTCCCTCTTTCTGTCTTTCTCCACTCCTTCTCTCCTTCTGTCTTTCTCCACTCCTTACTCTCTCTTTCTGTCTTTCTCCACTCCTTACTCTCTCTTTCTCCACTCCTTACTCTCCCTTTCTGTCTTTCTCCACTCCTTACTCTCTCTTTCTGTCTTTCTCCACTCCTTACTCCCTCTTTCTGTCTTTCTCCACTCCTTACTCTCTCTTTCTGTCTTTCTCCACTCCTTACTCTCTCTTTCTGTCTTTCTCCACTCCTTACTCCTCTTTCTGTCTTTCTCCACTCCTTACTCTCTCTTTCTGTCTTTCTCCACTCCTTACTCTCTCTTTCTGTCTTTCTCCACTCCTTACTCTCTCTTTCTCCACTCCTTACTCTCCCTTTCTGTCTTTCTCCACTCCTTACTCTCTCTTTCTCCACTCCTTACTCTCTCTTTCTCCTCTCCTTACTCTCCTTCTGTCTTTCTCCACTCCTTACTCTCTCTTTCTCCACTCCTTACTCTCTCTTTCTCCACTCCTTACTCTCTCTTTCTGTCTTTCTACACTCCTTACTCTCTCTCTTCTCCACTCCTTACTCTCTCTTTCTCCACTCCTTACTCTCTCTTTCTCCGCTCTTATTTAGTACGGTGTAGTTATTTCCACCTTTATCCGTAGAATGAGCATTATCTAAGGCCGGTTAGCTCAGTTGGTTAGAGCGTCGTGCTAATAACGCGAAGGTCGCGGGTTCGATACCCGTACTGGCCAGGAGATTTTGTTTTTACTTTACTACTCTCTCTTTCTGTCTTTCTCCACTCCTTACTCTCTCTTTCTCCACTCCTTACTCTCTCTTTCGGTCTTTCTCCACTCCTTACTCTCTCTTTCTGTCTTTCTCCACTCCTTACTCCCTCTTTCTGTCTTCTCCACTCATTACTCTCTCTTTCTGTCTTTCTCCACTCCTTACTCTCTCTTTCTGTCTTTCTCCACTACTTACTCCCTCTTTCTGTCTTTCTCCACTCCTTACTCTCTCTTTCTGTCTTTCTCCACTCCTTACTCTCTCTTTCTGTCTTTCTCCACTCCTTACTCTCTCTTTCTCCACTCCTTACTCTCCCTTTCTGTCTTTCTCCACTCCTTACTCTCTCTTTCTCCACTCCTTACTCTCTCTTTCTCCACTCCTTACTCCTCCTTTCTGTCTTTCTCCACTCCTTACTCTCTCTTTTCTCCACTCCTTACTCTCTCTTTCTCTCCCTTACTCTCCCTTTCTGTCTTTCTCCACTCCTTACTTCTCTTTCTCCACTCCTTACTCTCTCTTTCTCCACTCCTTACTCTCTCTTTCTGTCTTTCTACCCTCCTTACTCTCTCTCTTTCTCCACTCCTTACTCTCTCTTTCTCCACTCCTTACTCTCTCTTTCTCCGCTCTTATTTCGTACGGTGTTTATTTCCACCTTTATCCGTAGAATGAGCATTATCTAGGCCGTTAGCTCAGTTGGTTAGAGCGTCGTGCTAATAACGCGAAGGTCGCGGTTCGATACCCTACTGGCCGGAGATTTTGTTTTTACTTTACTACTCTCTCTTTCTGTCTTTCTCCACTCCTTACTCTCTCTTTCTCCACTCCTTACTCTCTCTTTCTCCACTCCTTACTCTCTCTTTCTGTCTTTCTACACTCCTTACTCTCTCTCTTTCTCCACTCCTTACTCTCTCTTTCTCCACTCCTTACTCTCTCTTTCTCCGCTCTTATTTAGTACGGTGTAGTTATTTCCACCTTTATCCGTAGAATGAGCATTATCTAAGGCCGGTTAGCTCAGTTGGTTAGAGCGTCGTGCTAATAACGCGAAGGTCGCGGGTTCGATACCCGTACTGGCCAGGAGATTTTGTTTTTACTTTACTACTCTCTCTTTCTGTCTTTCTCCACTCCTTACTCTCTCTTTCTCCACTCCTTACTCTCTCTTTCTGTCTTTCTCCACTCCTTACTCTCTCTTTCTGTCTTTCTCCACTCCTTACTCCCCCTTTCTGTCTTTCTCCACTCCTTACTCTCTCTTTCTGTCTTTCTCCACTCCTTACTCTCTCTTTCTGTCTTTCTCCACTCCTTACTCTCTCTTTCTGTCTTTCTCCACTCCTTACTCTCTCTTTCTCCACTCCTTACTCTCTCTCTCTGTCTTTCTCCACTCTTACTCTCTCTTTCTCCACTCCTTACTCTCTCTTTCTGTCTTTCTCCACTCCTTACTCTCGCTTTCTGTCTTTCTCCACTCCTTACTCCTCTTTCTGTCTTCTCCACTCCTTACTCCCTCTTTCTGTCCTTCTCTTCACTCCTTACTCCTCTCTTTCTGTCTTTCCTCCACTCCTTACTCTCTCTTTCTCCGCTCTTATTTAGTACGGTGTAGTTATTTCCACCTTTATCCGTAGAATGAGCATTATCTAAGGCCGGTTAGCTCAGTTGGTTAGAGCGTCGTGCTAATACGCGAAGGTCGCGTGTTCGATACCCGTACTGGCCAGGAGATTTTGTTTTTACTTTACTACTCTCTCTTTCTGTCTTTCTCCACTCCTTACTCTCTCTTTCTGTCTTCCTCCCTCTCTCTTACTCCTCTCTCTTTCTGTCTTTCTCCACTACTTACTCCCCTTTCTGTCTTTCTCCACTCCTTACTCTCTCTTTCTGGCTTTCTCCACTCCTTACTCTCTCTTTCTGTCTTTCTCCACTCCTTACTCTCTCTTTCTCCACTCCTTACTCTCCCTTCTGTCTTTCTCCACTCCTTACTCTCTCTTTCTCCACTCCTTACTCTCTCTTTCTCCACTCCTTACTCTCCCTTTCTGTCTTTCTCCACTCCTTACTCTCTCTTTCTCCACTCCTTACTCTCTCTTTCTCCTCTCCTTACTCTCCCTTTCTGTCTTTCTCCACTCCTTACTCTCTCTTTCTCCACTCCTTACTCTCTCTTTCTCCACTCCTTACTCTCTCTTCTGTCTTTCTACACTCCTTACTCTCTCTCTTTCTCCACTCCTTACTCTCTCTTTCTCCACTCCTTACTCTCTCTTTCTCCGCTCTTATTTAGTACGGTGTAGTTATTTCCACCTTTATCCGTAAATGAGCATTATCTAAGGCCGGTTAGCTCAGTTGGTTAGAGCGTCGTGCTAATAACGCGAAGGTCGCGGGTTCGATACCCGTACTGGCCAGGAGATTTTGTTTTTACTTTACTACTCTCTCTTTCTGTCTTTCTCCACTCCTTACTCTCTCTTCTGTCTTTCTCCACTCCTTACTCTCTCTTTCTGTCTTTCTCCACTCCTTACTCCCTCTTTCTGTCTTTCTCCACTCCTTACTCTCTCTTTCTGTCTTTCTCCACTCCTTACTCTCTCTTTCTCCGCTCTTATTTAGTACGGTGTAGTCTTTCCACTTTATCCGTAGAATGAGCTTATCTAAGGCGGTTTAGCCTCAGTTGGTAGAGCGTCGTGCTAATACCGGAAGGTCTCGTCTTTCGATACCCTTACTCCTAGGACTGTTGTTTTTACTTTACTACTCCTCTTTCTGTCTTTCTCCACTCCTTACTCTCTCTTTCTGTCTTTCTCCACTCCTTACTCTCTCTTTCTGTCTTTCTCCACTACTTACTCCCTCTTTCTGTCTTTCTCCACTCCTTACTCTCTCTTTCTGTCTTTCTCCACTCCTTACTCCTCTTCTGTCTTTCTCCACTCCTTACTCTCTCTTTCTCCACTCCTTACTCTCCCTTTCTGTCTTTCTCCACTCTTACTCTCTCTTTCTGTCTTTTCTCCACTCCTTACTCCCTCTTTCTGTCTTTCTCCCTCCTTACTCTCTCTTTCTGTCTTTCTCCACTCCTTACTCTCTCTTTCTGTCTTTCTCCACTCCTTACTCCCTCTTTCTGTCTTTCTCCACTCCTTACTCTCTCTTTCTGTCTTTCTCCACTCCTTACTCTCTCTTTCTGTCTTTCTCCACTCCTTACTCTCTCTTTCTCCACTCCTTACTCTCCCTTTCTGTCTTTTCTCCACTCCTTACTCTCTCTTTCTCCACTCCTTACTCTCTCTTTCTCCACTCCTTACTCTCCCTTTCTGTCTTTCCTCCACTCCCTTACTCTCTCTTTTCTCCACTCCTTT
>NW_022265393.1:0-14046 GCF_002021735.2 Oncorhynchus kisutch
CAGAGTTATCAGTCTCTCCCTCTCTCTCTCTCTGTCTCTCTCTCCAGAGGTATCAGTCTCTCTCTGTCTGTCCCTCTCTCTCTGTCTGTCCCTCTCTGTCTGTCCCTCTCTCTGTCTCTCTCTCTGTCTGTCCCTCTCTGTCTGTCTCTCTCTGTCTCTCTCTCTGTCTGTCTCTCTCTCTCTGTCTGTCCCTCTCTCTGTCTCTCTCTCTGTCTGTCCCTCTCTGTCTGTCTCTCTGTGTCTGTCTCTCTCTCTCTCTCTCTCTCCAGAGTTATCAGTCGCTCTCTCTCTCTCTCTCTCTCCAGAGGTATCAGTCTCTCTCCAGTATCAGTGTATCTCAGACTTACCCAGCATCGTTGTCCGTCCTCTTCAGTACTTCGGAGATGTGAGTAAGACTGTGTCTGAACTGAGAGAGAAACTAGAAGACTTCCTTAAAGGAGAATGGACCAAGATCTCCACTACAGGTGTGTTGAAAACAATAAGAACATCAACTTTAGACCATTGAAAGTTCCCTACTAGTCATATACATGTGGAATAGGGTCTGATGATAACATTCCCTCTCTCTGTCAATGTGTTTGTGTGTCTGTAGTGAATATAGTGGATGTTGTACTGCCTCCAGAGCCCAAGACCAGAGAACAGTTGTTACACTGTGAGTCTCTTTATTGTGAAGTAACTAACAGTCTCTTTTTTACTGACACTCCTAACAATCCCTCTAGAAATATATAGCAATAGTAGATCTAATCAAAGACTGGGTATCTATCTGACTCCTCATATTTCTCTGATTTGATCTCTGCTGTGCTCTAATCAAAGACAGGGTAGATACAGTATCTGACTTAACTTATTGTTCCTGACTCCCCTCATTGGTCTCTGCTCTTCTCCCAGATTCCTGTCAGCTCACACTGGACCCAAACACAGCAGGCACACTCCTCTCTCTGTCTAAAGGGAACAGAAAGGTGACACGTACAGGCCAAGTCCAACCATATCCTGACCATCCAGACAGATTCACCAACTGGATTCAGGTTCTGTGTAGAGAGGTCTGTCTGGACGCTGTTACGGGAGTGGAGTGGATGGTGTTGTTGTTGTTACAGCAGTCTCATATAAGACATCAGCAGAACAGGGACAGATGGTGGATTTGGACTCAATAACAAGTCCCTGGAGTTTTAGAGTGCTCTAGTGGTGGTATTGTTTCAGACACAATAATGTTGTGACCTAAAGTATCAGGCCCTCAGTCCTCCAGAGTAGGAGTGTACCTGGATCACAAGGCAGGTACTCTGTCCTTCTACAGTGTCTCTGACACAATGACCCTCCTCCACAGAGTCCAGACCACATTCACTCAGGCCCATCTATTCCTGGGTTTTATGTCTCTGGTTCTGCTGAGCTGGTTAAACTGTAGTAGGGTCACATAGATACTCTAGTCATGCTGGTGTAGTCTATAGCTGAGCTGGTTAACTGTAGTAGGGTCCACATAGATACTAGTCATGCTGGTGTAAGATCATAGCTGAGCTGGTTAAACTGTAGTCGGGTCCACATAGATACTAGTCATGCTGGTGTAGTCTATAGCTGACTGGTTTAACTGTAGTAGGGTCCACATAGATACTAGTCATGCTGGTGTAGTCTATAGCTGAGCTGGTTAAACTGTAGTGGTCACATGATACAGTCATGCTGGTGCAGTCTATAGCTGGCTGGTTAAACTGTAGTAGGGTCCACATAGATACTAGTCATGCTGGTGTAGTCTATAGCTGAGCTGGTTAAACTGTAGTAGGGTCCACATAGATACTAGTCATGCTGGTGTAGTCTATAGCTGAGCTGGTTAAACTGTAGTAGGCTCCACATAGATACTAGTCATGCTGGTGTAGTCTATTGCTGAGCTGGTTAAACTGTAGTAGGGTCCACATAGATACTAGTCATGCTGGTGTAGTCTATAGCTGAGCTGGTTAAACTGTAAACTGATTTGTTATTAATTAAAATTCAATACAATGTTTTAATCTTGTACATTTCCATGAATCATGATGTCTGGTGTTGATGTATATTGGTTGTCATTCAGAACCATTGATATGTTTTCTCAGTTGGTTCTCTGTCTCTATGTAATTCTCCTCAGTATCATTGATCAGCTTGTTGGCTCGGTCCTAATTGATGTGTTCTCTGTCACCTGGAGCTGCATGGAAAATGGTCCAGGAACTAAAGGACAATTCAGGACTAGTCAGCCCACTACAAGCTGGTATCACTTACTTTCTACTAAACTATATGGTTTTGTTTCCCAGACACAGATGAATCCTAGTCCTGGACTAAACAGTATGTTCAATGTAGATGTCCAGGAAACCGGCCCTAAATGTGTCATCTTTCATCCTCCCATACTGCTCAGTCCAGCAACATTAAACCTGTCCAGCAGGTGGTGCTGTTGACCAAACAATAAAACCAGCAGATATCTTGACTTGCCACTCAGTATATCAGTAATGTTCAGAATAGTACTTTAATATCATTGGAGATTGATGGTCTTTTTAATCCACTATCCAGAGTCAGGAACAGATGAAGTTAGGTCTGCTACTGTTCAGTGATTAAATATGATTTATGGTGATGGGAAATAATAAAAAACACTCAACTTCATCTAGTAATAGTTTTCCTTTGTTATTTATTCCAAGGTGTGTCTTTAACTTGTAAATGTATTGTGTGGAGGTGAGCTAGTGGTGTGGCTGATAGAATAGAATGAAAAGGGAGGAGGGGAGGAAGAGGGGAGGAGTGAAGGGCTGTTCAAGAAACCAGATGAGGAAGATGTTCAGGGGAATTACTGTCTCTGGTCCAAATGGTTCCCTATCTGATAGTCCATACTGGTCTTTACTATATAGATGGTTCTACATACAGTACCTGTATTGATGGTCCATACTGGTCTTTAATATGGTTCTACATACAGTATCTGTATTGATAGTCCATACTGGTCTTTACTATGGTTCTACATACAGTATCTGTATTGATAGTCCATACTGGTCTTTACTATGGTTCTACATACAGTATCTGTATTGATAGTCCATACTGGTCTTTACTATCGTCTATAGTCTGGTACAGGTGTCCTCTCCTGCTCTGGTCTGTCTCTCCCAGTCTGGTACAGGTGTCCCCTCCTGCTCTGGTCTGTCTCTCCCAGTCTGGTACAGGTGTCCCCTCCTGCTCTGGTCTGTCTCTCCCAGTCTGGTACAGGTGTCCTCTCCTGCTCTGGTCTGTCTCTCCCAGTCTGGTACAGGTGTCCCCTCCTGCTCTGATCTGTCTCTCCCAGTCTGGTACAGGTGTCCTCTCCTGCTCTGGTCTGTCTCTCCCAGTCTGGTACAGGTGTCCTCTCCTGCTCTGGTCTGTCTCTCCCAGTCTGGTACAGGTGTCCCCTCCTGCTCTGATCTGTCTCTCCCAGTCTGGTACAGGTGTCCTCTCCTGCTCTGGTCTGTCTCTCCCAGTCTGGTACAGGTGTCCTCTCCTGCTCTGGTCTGTCTCTCCCAGTCTGGTACAGGTGTCCTCTCCTGCTCTGGTCTGTCTCTCCTAGTCTGGTACAGGTGTCCTCTCCTGCTCTGGTCTGTCTCTCCCAGTCTGGTACAGGTGTCCTCTCCTGCTCTGGTCTGTCTCTCCCAGTCTGGTACAGGTGTCCTCTCCTGCTCTGGTCTGTCTCTCCCAGTCTGGTACAGGTGTCCCCTCCTGCTCTGATCTGTCTCTCCCAGTCTGGTACAGGTGTCCTCTCCTGCTCTGGTCTGTCTCTCCCAGTCTGGGTACAGGTGTCCTCTCCTGCTCTGGTCTGTCTCTCCCAGTCTGGTACAGGTGTCCCTCCTGCTCTGATCTGTCTCTCCCAGTCTGGTACAGGTGTCCTCTCCTGCTCTGGTCTGTCTCTCCCAGTCTGGTACAGGTGTCCTCTCCTGCTCTGGTCTGTCTCTCCCAGTCTGGTACAGGTGTCCTCTCCTGCTCTGGTCTGTCTCTCCTAGTCTGGTACAGGTGTCCTCTCCTGCTCTGGTCTGTCTCTCCCAGTCTGGTACAGGTGTCCTCTCCTGCTCTGGTCTGTCTCTCCCAGTCTGGTACAGGTGTCCTCTCCTGCTCTGGTCTGTCTCTCCCAGTCTGGTACAGGTGTCCCCTCCTGCTCTGATCTGTCTCTCCCAGTCTGGTACAGGTGTCCTCTCCTGCTCTGGTCTGTCTCTCCCAGTCTGGTACAGGTGTCCTCTCCTGCTCTGGTCTGTCTCTCCCAGTCTGGTACAGGTGTCCTCTCCTGCTCTGGTCTGTCTCTCCCAGTCTGGTACAGGTGTCCTCTCCTGCTCTGGTCTGTCTCTCCCAGTCTGGTACAGGTGTCCTCTCCTGCTCTGGTCTGTCTCTCCCAGTCTGGTACAGGTGTCCCCTCCTGCTCTGGTCTGTCTCTCCCAGTCCTGGTACCGGTGTCCCCTCCTGCTCTGGTCTGTCTCTCCCAGTCTGGTACAGGTGTCCTCTCCTGCTCTGGTCTGTCTCTCCCAGTCTGGTACAGGTGTCCTCTCCTGCTCTGGTCTGTCTCTCCCAGTCTGGTACAGGTGTCCCCTCCTGCTCTGGTCTGTCTCTCCCAGTCTGGTACAGGTGACCTCTCCACTCTCTCTCTCCCCGTAGCTTTGCTCTCCTACATCACACATTTATGACTTGTTGACTGATCTGCTGTTGGACTATTTGATTAGTGATTGTTACTATGTTTGTATTATTATTTAGGATTGTTTTTAGCTCATTTAATGAGGGTTCAGCGTTGTGTTGGCTACATGTCTTAGATTGCTTAATGCTGTGTTTCTCTCAGATCAAAGATGAGGCAATAAAGGATAATGTTGCTGTTCAAAGGTGTAGGAGAAACTACACGCCTGCTCTGTGAATGAGGAAATAGCTGACTGTTTCTCCCTTGAGTTTTGGGAGAAACCACACGCTTGCTCCATAAATGCACGTGAGATCTATGCACATTTCTCCCAAACAACATGGGAGAAATGGGACTCTTGCTCTGACATGTCAGGACTGTTTTCTTGGTACTGAACCGTGTCCCTGGACTTTCCACATCTCCTGAATGTTGTGGCGTTAAAGATTCTGGTGACTATGGATTGTCCTTCAAGTGCTGTCTATAAATCCACATGTTGGATCCATCTAGACTGGCCATTATCTTGCTGCTTCTACGGTCTGGAAATGTGCGATCTGACCCAGGTCCTGACATTCTGTCCAATGAAGTAGTCAGAGCGGCCTGTAGTTTCTGCATGTGAATGTAATAAGTCTGCTGCTGAATTATGATTCTGTGGATATATGGATAAAACCTGCCCACCCTGATGTATTGATGCTTTCTGAAACCTGGCTACAAAAATCTATTAAAGACAAAAATATTGGCATAAATGGTTAGAATGTTTAGGTGCAGATGGTCGATCTAAGGGTGGTGGTGTTGCTGTTTACGTAAAACACAAGTTCTCAGCGGTCTGACTTCTACTAAACCTTGTTGTTATAAACCATCCGATACTGTTTAAATATGGTTGTATCTTGTTGTTATAGACCATCTGATACTGTTTAAATATGGTTGTATCTTGTTGTTATAGACCATCTGATACTGTTTAAATATGGTTGTATCTTGTTGTTATAGACCATCTGATACTGTTGGCTCTCTGGATTGTATTTTCAGATTATCACAGCATGTCAACTCTGAGTTTGTCCTGATGGGTGATCTGAATCAGGACTGGTTAACATCTAGCTCTGATCAACTTTACATTCTATACAATACCTATAATCTCACTCAGATTGTCAACAGTGTAACGAGGTTGAACATAAAGTCTCCTCTGAAATCCTCTTTGATTGATTTGATCTGAACCAAAACTCCTCATCGTTTTAATGCTTCTGGTATTTGATCACTGTGCTATTGCCTGTGTGAGAGATGGTCAAATTCCTAAACATCCTCCACGTGTCATTACGAAAAGAAACAGGAAGCTGTTTGATATTCCAGGTTTTTTACATGATGTATCCAGAATTAAATGGAATAGAATGGAATTAATCCCTGATGTTGAATGAGCCTTTTCTTACTTCCACAATGCTTTCCAGGATGTACGCAATAGGCCCCTTTAAATAAATTCAGGATGAAGGGCAGAGAGAATCCCTGGTTTACTGAGGAACGTACTAAAATCATAAGGGAACTAAATGCTACGTGGGATAAAGCAAGTGGGTCTGGTTCAGCAGATGATTGGATGGCTTTTAAACGTCTGAAATATGGGTGTGGCTTTGATCTGAAAAGTGAAAGCAGACCACTACCTGAAATCTACTTCAGATCATTTAAATAATCCCTCCACATTCTGACAAGTAGTGAAAGGTTTGGAGTGAAAAGAAGATTCACAGCTTCCCAAACTATTGTTGGTCGACACTCAGGAAGTAACTGAGAGAACCTCCATTCTGAAGGCCTTGAATCAGCATTTTATAGATGCAGGCAGTTTATTTAAAAATGCTTTTGTACTGCCTCTCCTGAAAGGTGGAGATCCTTCGCTACTTGACAACTATCGTCCCAAATCAAAACCGTCTGTTCTGTCAAAGGTCCTGGAGTCCTTAGTTAGTAGGTCCTGGAGTCCTTAGTTAGTACGTCCTGGAGTCCTTAGTTAGTAGGTCCTGGAGTCCTTAGTTAGTAGGTCCTGGAGTCCTGGAGTCCTTAGTTAGTAGGTCCTGGAGTCCTTAGTTAGTAGGTCCTGGAGTCCTTAGTTAGAAGGTCCTGGAGTCCTTAGTTAGTAGGTCCTGGAGTCCTTAGTTAGTAGGTCCTGGAGTCCTTAGTTAGTAGGTCCTGGAGTCCTTAGTTAGTAGGTCCTGGAGTCCTTAGTTAGTAGGTCCTGGAGTCCTTAGTTAGTAGGTCCTGGAGTCCTTAGTAGGTCCTGGAGTCCTTAGTTAGTAGGCAGCTAAAGGCCTCCAAGAAAACAACTTCTTTAATGCAGTCAGGCTTTAGGTCTGGACACAGCACTGTTTAAGCTACATGGAGGGTTTTACATGGATGCAGTCAGGCTTTAGGTCTGGACACAGCACTGTTTCAGCTACATGGAGGGTTTTACATGGATGCAGTCAGGCTTTAGGTCTGGATACAGCACTGTTTAAGCTACATGGACGGTTTTACATGGATGCAGTCAGGCTTTAGGTCTGGACACAGCACTGTTTCAGCAACATGGAGGGTTTTACATGGATGCAGTCAGGCTTTAGGTCTGGACACAGCACTGTTTCAGCAACATGGACGGTTTTACATGGATGCAGTCAGGCTTTAGGTCTGGACACAGCACTGTTTCAGCAACATGGACGGTTTTACATGGATGCAGTCAGGCTTTAGGTCTGGACACAGCACTGTTTCAGCAACATGGACGGTTTTACATGGATGCAGTCAGGCTTTAGGTCTGGACACAGCACTGTTTCAGCAACATGGACGGTTTTACATGGATGCAGTCAGGCTTTAGGTCTGGACACAGCACTGTTTCAGCAACATGGACGGTTTTACATGGATGCAGTCAGGCTTTAGGTCCGGACACAGCACTGTTTCAGCAACATGGAGGGTTTTACATGGATGCAGTCAGGCTTTAGGTCTGGCCACAGCACTGTTTCAGCAACATGGACGGTTTTACATGGATGCAGTCAGGCTTTAGGTCTGGACACAGCACTGTTTCAGCAACATGGACGGTTTTACATGGATGCAGTTAGGCTTTAGGTCTGGACACAGCACTGTTTCAGCAACATGGACGGTTTTACATGGATGCAGTCAGGCTTTAGGTCTGGACACAGCACTGTTTCAGCAACATGGACGGTTTTACATGGATGCAGTCAGGCTTTAGGTCTGGACACAGCACTGTTTCAGCAACATGGAGGGTTTTACATGGATGCAGTCAGGCTTTAGGTCTGGCCACAGCACTGTTTCAGCAACATGGACGGTTTTAAGTGACATCCACTGTGCTCTTGACAAGAAGTGTGTCTGTCTTTATTGATTTTTCCAAGGCTTTTGACACTGGAACATGCTGTGTTAGTGCAAAGGTTAAAATGTTGTGGAATTACAAGTCATGATCTAGATTGGTTAATAAATTACCTATCAAATCATACACAACTCCATAGAGTTGTGCTCAGGTGTTCCGCAAGGTTCTATTTTGGGACCACTGTTCCTTTTTGTATACAGCACTGTTTCAGCAACATGGAGGGTTTTACATGGATGCAGTCAGGCTTTAGTTCTGGCCACAGCACTGTTTCAGCAACATGGACGGCAGGTATGATGTACATTACTGGCATCAGGCTTGTTTTTCTCTGGAGGCCAGGAAGGAGCTGGTATGATGTACATTACTGGCGGTTTTAGATTTTAGTGATGTTATATATATGCAGGCCTCAGCCACGACCCTGAGAGCACTTGATTCAGTGTATCATGCAGCCCTCAGGTTCATTACAAATCAGAAACGTCTAACACATCATTGTGATCTCTACAGCGCTGTTGGCTGGTGGTCATCTACCTTGCGTAGGTTTAAACACTGGTATGCACTGATTTATAAGGCCATATTGTAGGTTTAAACACTGGTATACAGTGATTTATAAGCCCATATTGTAGGTTTAACCACTGGTATACACTGATTTATAAGGCCATATTGTAGGCTTAAACACGGGTATACACTGATTTATAAGGCCATATTGTAGGCTTAAACACGGGTATACACTGATTTATAAGGCCATATTGTAGGCTTAAACACTGATATACACTGATTTATAAGGCCATATTGTAGGCTTAAACACTGATATACACTGATTTATAAGGCCATATTGTAGGCTTAACCACTGGTATACACTGATTTATAAGGCCATATTGTAGGCTTAAACACTGGTATACACTGATTTATAAGGCCATATTGTAGGCTTAACCACGGGTATACACTGATTTATAAGGCCATATTGTAGGCTTAACCACTGGTATACACTGATTTATAAGGCCATATTGTAGGCTTAAACACGGGTATACACTGATTTATAAGGTCATATTGTAGGCTTAAACACGGGTATACACTGATTATTATTGGGTAAAATGCCATAGTTATTTTTTAGTCAGGTCAGTAAATAAATATAAATTACGGTCCCATTCTGATTTGCTTCTAACAGAACCAAGAGGTAGAACAGGTCCTGGTTCTAGTTCTAGTTACTAAGCAACGTGGTTCTGGAATTCTCTCCTGAACATTTTAAAATGTGATGATCTAGTTTCCTTGGTGGAGTTTAAACACTTGATCGATGTCTATATCATAGAAGAGTGTTATTGTCTTTAGGCCAGCTGTTATTAGTCAAGATGTTTGTGTTTGTAATGTAATATGTAATTGTTGTACTGTATGTGTGTTTATAGTGTTGTTTAATGTTGTGTTAAATAAAAGGTAAAATAAAAACTATAATTAAAAATCAATACAGATACTGTATGTAGAACCATAGTAAAGACCAGTATGGACTATCAATACAGATACTGTATGTAGAACCATAGTAAAGACCAGTATGGACTATCAATACAGATACTGTATGTAGAACCATAGTAAAGACCAGTATGGACTATCAATACAGATACTGTATGTAGAACCATAGTAAAGACCAGTATGGACTATCAATACAGGTACTGTATGTAGAACCATAGTAAAGACCAGTATGGACTATCAATACAGGTACTGTATGTAGAACCATAGTAAAGACCAGTATGGACTATCAATACAGATACTGTATGTAGAACCATAGTAAAGACCAGTATGGACTATCAATACAGGTACTGTATGTAGAACCATAGTAAAGACCAGTATGGACTATCAATACAGATACTGTATGTAGAACCATAGTAAAGACCAGTATGGACTATCAATACAAAGTGACCATTTAGAATGAGGCCCAGTTCAATGAGAGGAAGTCTTAACAGAACTGGGGATGACAGACAGGAAGTGGGTGGGTGGAGATCTAATATATTTTTGTGCCAAACACAAAAGCATGATATTGTAATACATCTACACCCTTTTCCCTACGTAGAACACTACTTTAGACCTGGTCAGAAGCACCGTAGTGCACTACGTAGGGAATAGGGAACCATTTGGAACAGAGACAGTAATTCCCCTGAACATGTTCCTCTTCCTCTTCTGGTTTCTTGAACAGCCCTTCACTCCTCCCCTCTTCCTCCCCTCCTCCCTTTTCATTCTATTCTATCAGCCACACCACTAGCTCACCTCCACACAATACATTTACAAGTTAAAGACACACCTTGGAATAAATAACAAAGGAAAACTATTACTAGATGAAGTTGAGTGTTTTTTATTATTTCCCATCACCATAAATCATATTTAATCACTGAACAGTAGCAGACCTAACTTCATCTGTTCCTGACTCTGGATAGTGGATTAAAAAGACCATCAATCTCCAATGATATTAAAGTACTATTCTGAACATTACTGATATACTGAGTGGCAAGTCAAGATATCTGCTGGTTTTATTGTTTGGTCAACAGCACCACCTGCTGGACAGGTTTAATGTTGCTGGACTGAGCAGTATGGGAGGATGAAAGATGACACATTTAGGGCCGGTTTCCTGGACATCTACATTGAACATACTGTTTAGTCCAGGACTAGGATTAATCTGTGTCTGGGAAACCAGACCATATAGTTTAGTAGAAAGTAAGTGATACCAGCTTGTAGTGGGCTGACTAGTCCTGAATTGTCCTTTAGTTCCTGGACCATTTTCCATGCAGCTCCAGGTGACAGAGAACACATCAATTAGGACCGAGCCAACAAGCTGATCAATGATACTGAGGAGAATTACATAGAGACAGAGAACCAACTGAGAAAACATATCAATGGTTCTGAATGACAACCAATATACATCAACACCAGACATCATGATTCATGGAAATGTACAAGATTAAAACATTGTATTGAATTTAATTAATAACAAATCAGTTTACAGTTTAACCAGCTCAGCTATAGACTACACCAGCATGACTAGTATCTATGTGGACCCTACTACAGTTTAACCAGCTCAGCAATAGACTACACCAGCATGACTAGTATCTATGTGGACCCTACTACAGTTTAACCAGTTTAACCAACCATGCTGACTACACCAGCATGACTAGTATCTATGTGGACCCTACTACAGTTTAACCAGCTCAGCAGTATCATTATAATCATAGAGACTAAACCCAGGATAGAGGGGCTGAGTGAATGTGGTCTGGACTCTGTGGAGGAGGGTCATTGTGTCAGAGACACTGTAGAAGGACAGAGTACCTGCCTTGTGATCCAGGTACACTCCTACTCTGGAGGACTGAGGGCCTGATACTTTAGTCTCAACATTATTGGTGTCTGAAACAATAACCACCTCTAGAGTACTGTAAACTCCAGGACTTGTTATTGTATCCAAATCCACCATCTGTCCCTGTTCTGCTGATGTCTTTATATGAGACTGCTGTAACAACAACACCAGTCCTCTCCACCTCCCAGTAACAGCGTCCAGACAGACCCTCTCTACACAGAACCCTGCCACCAGTTGGTGAATCTGTCTGGATGGACAGGATATAGTTGGACTTGGCCTGTTACGTGTCACCTTTCTGTTCCCTTTAGACAGAGAGAGGATGTGCCTGCTGTGTTTGGGTCCAGTGTGAGCTGACAGGAATCTGGGAGAAGAGCAGAGACCAATGAGGGGAGTCAGAACAATAAGTTAAGTCAGATACTGTATCTACCCCGGTCTTTGATTAGAGCACAGCAGAGATCAAATCAGAGAAATATGAGGAGTCAGATAGATACCCAGTCTTTGATTAGATCTACTATTGCTATATATTTCTAGAGGGATTGTTAGGAGTGTCAGTAAAAAGAGACTGTTAGTTACTTCACAATAAAGAGACTCACATTGTAACAAACTGTTCTCTGGTCTTGGGCTCTGGAGGCAGTACAACATCCACTATATTCACTACAGACACACAAACACATTGACAGAGAGAGGGAATGTTATCATCAGACCATATTCCACATGTATATGACTAGTAGGGAACTTTCCATGGTCTAAAGTTGATGTTCTTATTGTTTCAACACACCTGTAGTGGAGATCTTGGTCCATTCTCCTTTAAGGAAGTCTTCTAGTTTCTCTCTCAGTTCAGACACAGTCTGACTCACATCTCAAAGTACTGAAGAGGACGGACAACGATGCTGGGTAAGTCTGAAGATACACTGATACTGGAGAGAGACTGATACCTCTGGAGAGAGAGAGAGACTGATAACTCTGGAGAGAGAGAGAAAGACTGATAACTCTGGAGAGAGAGAGAGAGAGACTGATAACTCTGGAGAGAGAGAGAGACTGATAAACTCTGGAGAGAGAGAGAGACAGGGAGAGGAGACAGAGAGAGAAACAGAGAGAGACAGGAGACAGAGAGAGAGAGAGACAGAGAGAGGAGAGACAGAGACAGAGAGAGACGAGAGACATAGAGAGAGGACGGACGAGAGAGAGGAGGGGCGGACAGAGAAGAGTTGGGGCGGGGCGGACAGAAGAGAGAGAGGGACGGACGGACAGAGAGAGGAGAGGTGCGGACGGACAGAGAGAGAGAGAAGGAGACAGAGAGAGAGAGAGAGACGGACTGGAGACAGATGAGAGAAGAGAGAGACTGACGAGAAGAGAGACGGAACGTACAGAGAGAGAGAGACGGACGGAGAGAGAGAGAGAGAGAGACGGACAGAGAGAGAGAGAGACGGACGGACAGAGAGAGAGAGAGACGGACGGACAGAGAGAGAGAGAGACGGACGGACAGAGAGAGAGAGAGAGACGGACAGAGAGAGACGGACAGACAGAGAGAGAGACGGAAAGAGAGAGAGAGACGGAAAGAGAGAGAGAGACGGACAGAGAGAGAGAGGGACGGACAGAGAGAGAGGGACGGACAGAGAGAGAGAGGGACGGACAGAGAGAGAGAGGGACGGACGGACAGAGAGAGAGAGGGACGGACAGAGAGAGAGAGGGACGGACGGACAGAGAGAGAGAGGGACGGACAGAGAGAGAGAGGGACGGACAGAGAGAGAGAGAGAGGGACGGACAGAGAGAGAGAGGGACGGACGGACAGAGAGAGAGAGGGACGGACGGACAGAGAGAGAGAGGGACGGACAGAGAGAGAGAGAGAGGGACGGACAGAGAGAGTGGGACGGACAGAGAGAGAGAGAGAGAGGGGCGGACAGAGAGAGAGAGAGAGAGGGGGCGGACAGAGAGAGAGAGAGAGAGGGCGGACAGAGAGAGAGAGAGAGGGGCGGACAGAGAGAGAGAGAGAGGGGCGGACAGAGAGAGAGAGAGAGGGACGGACAGAGAGAGAGAGAGAGAGAGAGAGAGAGAGGGGCGGACAGAGAGAGAGAGAGAGAGGGGGCGGACAGAGAGAGAGAGAGAGGGGCGAAGAGAGAGAGAGAGAGGGGCGGACAGAGAGAGAGAGAGAGAGGGGCGGACAGAGAGAGAGAGAGAGGGGGGAAGAGAGAGAGAGAGAGGGACGGACAGAGAGAGAGAGAAAGGGACGGACAGAGAGAGAGAGAGGACGGACAGAGAGAGAGAGGGACGGACAGAGAGAGAGAGGGACGGACAGAGAGAGAGAGGGACGGACAGAGAGAGAGAGGGACGGACAGAGAGAGAGAGGGACGGACAGAGAGAGAGGGACGGACAGAGAGAGAGAGAGAGGGCAGAGGAGAGAGAGAGAGAGAGGGACGGACAGAGAGAGAGAGAGAGGGACGGACAGAGAGAGAGAGAGAGGACGGACAGAGAGAGAGAGGGACGGACGGACAGAGAGAAGGGAGGACGGACAGAGAGAGAGAGGGACGGACAGAGAGAGAGAGAGGGACGGACAGAGAGAGAGGGACGGACAGAGAGAGAGAGAGAGAGGGGCGGACAGAGAGAGAGAGAGAGAGGGGCGGACAGAGAGAGAGAGGGGCGGACAGAGAGAGAGAGAGAGGGGCGGACAGAGAGAGAGAAGAGAGGGCGGACAGGAGAGAGAGAGAGGGACGGACAGAGAGAGAGAGAGAAGAGAGAGAGAGGGACGGACAGAGAGAGAGAGAGGGACGGACAGAGAGAGAGAGAGAGACG
>NW_022265394.1:0-13995 GCF_002021735.2 Oncorhynchus kisutch
ATTACCTGGTGGTCCTGACTTCATCATATTACCTGGTGGTCCTGAGTTCATCCTTATACCTGGTGTTCCTGAGTTCATCCATATTGCCTGGTGTCCTGACTTTATCCTATTACCTGTTGGTCCAGAGTTTCATCAGTATTGCCTGGTGGTCCGAACTTCATCCGTATTGCCTGGTGGTCCTGAGTTCATCAGTATTGCCTGGTGGTCCTGACTTCCTCCATATTGACTGGTGGTCCTGTGAATCCATATTGCCTGTTGGTCCTGACTTCATCCATGTTGCCTGGTGGTCCTGACTTCATCCATTTGCCTGGTGGTCCTGACTTCATCCATGTTGCCTGTTGGTCCTGACTTCATCCATATTGCCTGTGGTCCTGATTCATTCATATTGCCTGGTGGTCCTGAGTTCATCCATATTACCGGTGGTCCTGATTCATCCATATTGCCTGGTGGTCCTGAGTTCATCCATTTTGCCTGGTGGTCCTGAGTTCATCCATATTGCCTGGTGTCCTGAGTTCATCCATATTGCCTGGTGGTCCTGAGTTCATCCTTATTGCCTGGTTGGTCCTGAGTTCATCCATATTGCCTGGTGGTCCTGAGTTCATCCATTTTGCCTGGGTCCTGATTTCATCCATATTGCCTGGTGGTCCTGAGTTCATCCATATTGCCTGGTGGTCCTGAGTTCATCCATTTTGCCTGGTGGTCCTGACTTCATCCATATTTTGTTTGTCCTGCCCTTTCATATTGCCTGTTGGTCCTGACTTCATCCATATTGCCTGTTGTTCCTGACTTCATCTGTATTGCCTGGTGGTCCTGACTTCATCCATATTGCCTGGTTGTCCTGACTTCATCCGTATTGCCTGTGGTCCTGACTTCATCCGTATTGCCCGGTGGTCCTGACTTCATGCATTTTGCCTGTTGTCCTGACTTCATCCATATTGCCTGTGGGCCTGACTTCATCCATATTGCCTGGTGGTCATGAGTTCATCCATATTGCCTGTGGTCCTGAGTTCATCATTATTGCCTGGTGGTCCTGAGTTCATCCTTATTGCCTGGTGGTCCTGAGTTCATCCATATTGCCTGGTGGTCCTGACTTATCCATATTGCCTGTTGGTCCTGAGTTCATCAGTATTGCCTGGTGGTCCGAACTTCATCCGTATTGCCTGGTGGTCCTGAGTTCATCATATTGCGGTGGTCCTGACTTCATCCATATTGCCTGTGGTCCTGTGAATCCATATTGCCTGTTGGTCCTGACTTCATCCATGTTGCCTGGTGGTCCTGACTTCATCCGTTGCCTGTGGTCCTGACTTCATCCATGTTGCCTGTTGGTCCTGACTTCATCCATATTGCCTGGTGGTCCTGACTTCATCATATGCCTGTGGTCCTGAGTTCATCCTTATTGCCTGGTGGTCCTGACTTCATCCATATTGCCTGGTGTCCTGAGTTCATCCATTTTGCCTGGTGGTCCTGAGTTCATCCATATTGCCTGGTGGTCCTGAGTTCATCCATATTGCCTGGTGGTCCTGAGTTCATCCTTATTGCCTGTGGTCCTGAGTTCATCCATATTGCCTGTGGTCCTGAGTTCATCCATATTGCCTGGTGGTCCTGACTTCATCCATATTGCCTGGTGGTCCTGACTTCATCCATATTGCCTGTGGTCCTGACTTCATCCATTTGCCTGTTGGTCCTGACTTCATCCATATTGCCTGTTGGTCCTGACTTCATCCATATTGCCTGTTGGTCCTGACTTCATCCATATTGCCGGTGGTCCTGACTTCATCTGTATTGCCTGGTTGTCCTGACTTCATCCATATTGCCTGTTGGTCCTGACTTCATCCATATTGCCTGGTGGTCCTGACTTCATCATTTGCCTGTGGTTGGTGACTTCATCACATTGCCTGGTGGTCCTGACTTCATCCATATTGCCTGGTGGTCCTGTTCATCCATTGCCTGGTGGTCCTGACTTCATCATATTGCCTGGTGGTCCTGATTCATCCTTATTACCTGGGTTCCTGAGTTCATCCATATTGCCTGTGGTCCTGACTTTATCCATATTGCCTGTTGGTCCTGAGTTCATCAGTATTGCCTGGTGGTCCGAACTTCATCCGTATTGCCTGGTGGTCCTGAGTTCATCATATTGCCTGGTGGTCCTGACTTCATCCATATTGCCTGGTGGTCCTGTTCATCCATATTGCCTGGTGGTCCTGACTTCATCCATATTGCCTGGTGGTCCTGACTTCATCCATATTGCCTGGTGGTCCTGACTTCATCCGTTGCCCTGTTGGTCCTGACTTCATCCATATTGCCTGGTGGTCCTGAGTTCATCCATATTGCCTGGTGGTCCTGATTCATCCATATTGCCTGTTGGTCCTGACTTCATCCATATTGCCTGGTGGTCCTGATTCATCCATTTGCCTGGTGGTCCTGACTTCATCCATATTGCCTGTGGTCCTGACTTCATCCTATTGCCTGTGGTCCTGACTTCATCTGTATTGCCTGGTTGTCCTGACTTCATCCATATTGCCTGTTGGTCCTGACTTCATCCGTATTGCCTGGTGGTCCTGACTTCATGCATTTTGCCTGTTGGTCTGACTTCATCCATATTGCCTGTTGGTCCTGACTTCATCCGTATTGCCTGGTGGTCCTGAGTTCATCCATATTGCCTGGTGGTCCTGACTTCATCCATATTGCCTGGTGGTCCTGAGTTCATCCATATTGCCTGGTGGTCCTGACTTCATCCATATTGCCTGGTGGTCCTGAGTTCATCATATTGCCTGGTGGTCCTGACTTCATCCGTATTGCCTGGTGGTCCTGAGTTCATCCGTATTGCCTGTTGGTCCTGACTTCATCCATTTGCCTGTTGGTCCTGACTTCATCCACGTTGCCTGTGGGTCCTGACTTCATCCGTATTGCCTGGTGGTCCTGAGTTCATCCATATTGCCTGGTGGTCCTGACTTCATCCATATTGCCTGGTGGTCCTGATTCATCCATATTGCCTGTTGGTCCTGACTTCATCACATTGCCTTTGGTCCTGACTTCATCCATATTGCCTGGTGGTCCTGACTTCATCCATATTGCCTGGTGGTCCTGACTTCATCCATATTGCCTGGTGGTCCTGACTTCATCCGTATTGCCTGGTGGTCCTGAGTTCATCCTTATTGCCTGGTGGTCCTGAGTTCATCCATATTGCCTGGTGGTCCTACACTTCCTGTGGTGGTCTGAGGTCCTGAGAGTTCATCCATATTGCCTGGTGGTCAGTTCATCCATTTTGCCTGGTGGTCCTGAGTTAATCCATATTGCCTGTTGGTCCTGACTTCATCCACATTGCCTGTTGGTCCTGACTTCATCTGTATTGCCTGGTGGTCCTGACTTCATCTGTATTGCCTGGTTGTCCTGACTTCCTCCACATTGCCTGTTGGTCCTGACTTCATCCGTATTGCCTGGTGGTCCTGACTTAATGCATTTTGACTGTTGGTGGTGACTTCATCCACATTGCCTGGTGGGCCTGACTTCATCCATATTACCTGGTGGTCATTAGTTCATCCATATTACCTGGTGGTCCTGAGTTCATCATTATTACCTGGTGGTCCTGAGTTCATCCTTATTACCTGGTGTTCCTGAGTTCATCCATATTGCCTGGTGGTCCTGACTTTATCCATATTACCTGTTGGTCCTGAGTTTCATCAGTATTGCCTGGTGGTCCGACTTCATCCTATTGCCTGGTTTCCTGATTCATCAGTATTGCCTGGTGGTCCTGACTTCCTCCATATTGCCTGGTGGTCCTGTGAATCCATATTGCCTGTTGGTCCTGACTTCATCCATGTTGCCTGGTGGTCCTGACTTCATCCATGTTGCCTGGGTCCTGACTTCATCCATGTTGCCTGGTGGTCCTGACTTCATCCATATTGCCTGGTGGTCCTGAGTTCATCCATATTGCCTGGTGGTCCTGAGTTCATCCTTATTACCTGGTGGTCCTGAGTTCATCCATATTGCCTGGTGGTCCTGAGTTCATCCATTTTGCCTGGTGGTCCTGAGTTCATCCATATGCCTGGTGGTCCTGAGTTCATCCGTATTGCCTGGTGGTCCTGACTTCATCCTATTGCCTGGTGGTCCTGACTTCCTCCATATTGCCTGTTGGTCCTGACTTCATCCTATTGCCTTTGGTCCTGACTTCATCTTTTGCCTGTTGGTCCTGACTTCATCCAATGCCTGTTGGTCCTGACTTCATCCGTATTGCCTGGTGGTCCTGAGTTCATCCATATTGCCTGGTGGTCCTGAGTTCATCCATATTACCTGGTGGTCCTGAGTTCATCCATATTGCCTGGTGGTCCTGACTTCATCCATATTGCCTGTTGGTCCTGAGTTCATCAGTATTGCCTGGTGGTCTTGACTTCATCCGTATTGCCTGGGGTCCTGAGTTCATCCGTATTGCCTGTGGTCCTGACTTCATCCATTGCCTGTTGGTCCTGACTTCATCCACGTTGCCTGTTGGTCCTGACTTTATTCGTATTGCCTTGTGGTCCTGAGTTCATCCGTATTGCCTGGTGGTCTTGACTTCATCCGTATTGCCTGGTGGTCCTGAGTTCATCCGTATTGCCTGTTGGTCCTGACTTCATCCGTTGCCTGTTGGTCCTGACTTCATCCATATTGCCTGTGGTCCTGACTTCATCCATGTTGCCTGGTGGTCCTGACTTCATCCATATTGCCTGGTGGTCCTGACTTCATCCGTATTGCCTGGTGGTCCTGAGTTCATCCTTATTGCCTGGTGGTCCTGAGTTCATCCATATTGCCTGGTGGTCCTGACTTCATCCATATTGCCTGTGGTCCTGAGTTCATCATTATTGCCTGGTGGTCCGAACTTCATCCGTATTGCCTGGTGGTCCTGAGTTCATCCATATTGCCTGGTGGTCCTGACTTCATCCATATTGCCTGGTGGTCCTGTATCCATATTGCCTGTTGGTCCTGACTTCATCCATGTTGCCTGGTGGTCCTGACTTCATCCATGTTGCCTGGTGGTCCTGACTTCATCCGTATTGCCTGGTGGTCCTGACTTCATCCATATTGCCTGGTGGTCCTGACTTCATCCATATTGCCTGTTGGTCCTGAGTTCATCAGTATTGCCTGGTGGTCCTGACTTCATCCATATTGCCTGGTGGTCCTGACTTCATCCATATTGCCTGTGGTCCTGACTTCATCCGTATTGCCTGGTGGGCCTGAGTTCATCCTTATTGCCTGGTGGTCCTGAGTTCATCATATTGCCTGTTGGTCCTGACTTCATCCATATTGCCTGTTGGTCCTGAGTTCATCATATTGCCTGGTGGTCCGAACTTCATCCATTGCCTGGTGGTCCTGAGTTCATCCATATTGCCTGTGGTCCTGACTTCCTCCATATTGCCTGTGGTCCTGTGAATCCATATTGCCTGTTGGTCCTGACTTCATCCGTATTGCCTGGTGGTCCTGACTTCATCCTTATTGCCTGGTGGTCCTGAGTTCATCCATATTGCCTGGTGGTCCTGACTTCATCCATATTGCCTGGTGGTCCTGACTTCATCATATTGCCTGGTGGTCCTGACTTCATCCATATTGCCTGGTGGTCCTGAGTTCATCCATATTGCCTGTGGTCCTGACTTCATCCATTGCCTGGTGGTCCTAGTTCATCATATTGCCTGGTGGTCCGACTTCATCCGTATTGCCTGGTGGTCCTGAGTTCATCCGTATTGCCTGGGGTCCTGACTTCATCCATATTGCCTGGTGGTCCTGTGAATCCATATTGCCTTGGTCCTGACTTCATCCATGTTGCCTGGTGGTCCTGACTTCATCCATTTTGCCTGTGGTCCTGACTTCATCCATGTTGCCTGTGGTCCTGACTTCATCCTATTGCCTGGTGGTCCTGAGTTCATCCGTATTGCCTGGGGTCCTGACTTCATCCTATTGCCTGTTGGTCCTGACTTCATCCATATTGCCTTTGGTCCTGACTTCATCCTATTGCCTGTGGTCCTGACTTCATCCATATTGCCTGGTGGTCCTGACTTCATCCATATTGCGGTGGTCCTGACTTCATCCATATTTCCTGTGGTCCTGAGTTCATCCATATTGCCTGGTGGTCCTGAGTTCATCATATTGCCTGTGGTCCTGACTTCATCCATATTGCCTGTTGGTCCTGAGTTCATCAGTATTGCCTGGTGGTCCTGACTTCATCCGTATTGCCTGGTGGTCCTGAGTTCAATCCTATTGCCTGTTGGTCCTGACTTCATCCATATTGCCTGTTGGTCCTGACTTCATCCGTATTGCCTGTGGTCCTGAGTTCATCCGTATTGCCTGGTGGTCCTGACTTCATCCGTATTGCCTGGTGGTCCTGACTTCATCCGTATTGCCTGTTGGTCCTGACTTCATCAACGTTGCCTGTTGGTCCTGACTTCATCCATATTGCCTGGTGGTCCTGACTTCATCCATGTTGCCTGGTGGTCCTGACTTCATCCATATTGCCTGCTGGTCCTGACTTCATCCGTATTGCCTGGTGGTCCTGAGTTCATCCTTATTACCTGGTGGTCCTGAGTTCATCCATATTGCCTGGTGGTCCTGACTTTATCCATATTGCCTGTTGGTCCAGAGTTCATCAGTATTGCCTGGTGGTCCGAACTTCATCCGTATTGCCTGGTGGTCCTGAGTTCATCCTATTGCCTGGTGGTCCTGACTTCCTCCATATTGCCTGGTTGTCCTGTGAATCCATATTGCCTGTTGGTCCTGACTTCATCCATGTTGCCTGGTGGTCCTGACTTCATCCATGTTGCCTGGTGGTCCTGACTTCATCCGTATTGCCTGGTGTCCTGAGTTCATCCGTATTGCCTGGTGGTCCTGACTTCATCCATATTGCCTGTTGGTCCAGAGTTCATCAGTATTGCCTGTGGTCCTGACTTCATCCATGTTGCCTGGTGGTCCTGACTTCATCCATATTGCCTGGTGGTCCTGACTTCATCCTATTGCCTGGTGGGCCTGAGTTCATCCTTATTGCCTGGTGGTCCTGAGTTCATCCTATTGCCTGTTGGTCCTGACTTCATCCATATTGCCTGTTGGTCCTGAGTTCATCATATTGCCTGGTGGTCCTGAACTTCATCCTATTGCCTGGTGGTCCTGATTTCATCCAATTGCCTGGTGGTCCTGACTTCCTCCATATTGCCTGGTGGTCCTGTGAATCCATATTGCCTGTTGGTCCTGAGTTCATCCGTATTGCCTGGTGGTCCTGAGTTCATCCTTATTACCTGGTGGTCCTGAGTTCATCCATATTGCCTGGTGGTCCTGACTTCATCCATATTGCCTGGTGGTCCTGACTTCATCCATATTGCCTGGTGGTCCTGAGTTCATCCATATTGCCTGGTGGTCCTGACTTCATCCATATTGCCTGTTGGTCCGAGTTCATCCATATTGCCTGGTGGTCCGAACTTCATCCGTATTGCCTGTGGTCCTGAGTTCATCCTATTGCCTGGTGGTCCTGACTTCTCCATATTGCCTGGTGGTCCTGTGAATCCATATTGCCTGTTGGTCCTGACTTCATCCATGTTGCCTGGGTCCTGACTTCATCCATATTGCCTGGTGGTCCTGACTTCATCCATGTTGCCTGGTGGTCCTGACTTCATCCGTATTGCCTGGTGGTCCTGAGTTCATCCGTATTGCCTGGTGGTCCTGAGTTCATCATATTGCCTGTTGGTCCTGACTTCATCCATATTGCCTTTGGGGTCCTGACTTCATCCGTCCTGTTGGTCCTGACTTCATCCATATTGCCTGTTGGTCCTGACTTCATCCATATTGCCTTTGGTCCTGACTTCATCCATATTGCCTGTTGTCCTGACTTCATCCATATTGCCTGTTGGTCCTGACTTCATCCATATTGCCTGGTGGTCCTGATTCATCCTATTGCCTGGTGGTCCTGAGTTCATCCGTATTGCCTGGTGGTCCTGAGTTCATCCATATTGCCTGTTGGTCCTGACTTCATCCATATTGCCTGTTGGTCCTGAGTTCATCATATTGCCTGGTGGTCTTGACTTCATCCATTGCCTGGGGTCCTGAGTTCATCCTATTGCCTGTTGGTCCTGACTTCATCCACGTTGCCTGTTGGTCCTGACTTCATCCATATTGCCTGTTGGTCCTGACTTCATCCATATTGCCTGGTGGTCCTGACTTCATCATTTTGCCTGTTGGTCCTGACTTCATCCATGTTGCCTGGTGTCCTGACTTCATCCATATTGCCTTTGGTCCTGACTTCATCCATATTGCCTGTTGGTCCTGACTTCATTTGTATTGCCTGTTGGTCCAGAGTTCATCATATTGCCTGTTGTCCTGACTTCATCCATGTTGCCTGGTGGTCCTGACTTCATCCATATTGCCTGGTGGTCCTGACTTCATCCATATTGCCTGGTGGTCCTGAGTTCATCCTTATTACCTGGTGGTCCTGAGTTCATCCATATTACCTGGTGGTCCTGAGTTCATCCATATTGCCTGTGGTCCTGACTTCATCCATGTTGCCGGTGGTCCTGACTTCATCCATGTTGCCTGGTGGTCCTGACTTCATCCATATTGCCTGTTGGTCCTGACTTCATCCATATTGCCTGGTGTTCTGAGTTCATCCATATTGCCTGTGGTCCTGAGTTCATCCATATTGCCTGGTGGGCCTGACTTCATCCATATTACCTGGTGGTCCTGAGTTCATCCATATGCCTGGTGGTCCTGAGTTCATCATTATTGCCTGGTGGTCCTGAGTTCATCCTTATTACCTGGTGGTCCTGATTCATCCATATTGCCTGGTGGTCCTGACTTATCCATATTGCCTGTTGGTCCAGATTCATCAGTATTGCCTGGTGGTCCGAACTTCATCCGTATTGCCTGGTGGTCCTGATTCATCATATTGCCTGGTGGTCCTGACTTCCTCCATATTGCCTGGTGGTCCTGACTTCATCCATATTGCCTGTGGTCCTGTGAATCCATATTGCCTGTGGTCCTGACTTCATCCATATTGCCTGGTGGTCCTGACTTCATCATATTGCCTGGTGGTCCTGACTTCATCCATGTTGCCTGTGGTCCTGACTTCATCCATATTGCCTGGTGGTCCTGAGTTCATCCATATTGCCTGGTGGTCCTGAGTTCATCCTTATTACCTGGTGGTCCTGAGTTCATCCATATTGCCTGGTGGTCCTGACTTCATCCATTTTGCCTGGTGGTCCTGAGTTCATCCATATTGCCTGGTGGTCCTGACTTCATCCATATTGCCTGTGGTCCTGAGTTCATCCATTTTGCCTGGTGGTCCTGAGTTCATCCATATTGCCTGTTGGTCCTGACTTCATCCGTATTGCCTGTGGTCCTGACTTCATCCTATTGCCTGTTGTCCTGACTTCATCCACATTGCCTGTTGGTCCTGACTTCATCTGTATTGCCGGTGGTCCTGACTTCATCCATTTGACTGCTTGTGGTGACTTCATCCACTTGCCTTTGGTCCTGACTTTATCGTATTGCCTGTGGTCCTGAGTTCATCCATATTGCCTGGTGGTCCTGAGTTCATCCATATTACCTGGTGGTCCTGACTTCATCCATATTGCCTGGTGGTCCTGACTTCATCCATATTGCCTGTTGGTCCTGAGTTCATCAGTATTGCCTGGTGGTCTGACTTCATCCGTATTGCCTGGGGGTCCTGAGTTCATCCATATTGCCTGTTGGTCCTGACTTCATCCATATTGCCTGTTGGTCCTGACTTCATCCGTTGCCTGTTGGTCCTGACTTTATTCGTATTGCCTTGTGGTCCTGAGTTCATCCATATTGCCTGGTGGTCCTGACTTCATCCATATTGCCTGTGGTCCTGACTTCATCCATATTTCCTGGTGGTCCTGACTTCATCCATATTGCCTGGTGGTCCTGAGTTCATCCATATTGCCTGGTGGTCCTGACTTCATCCATATTGCCTGTTGGTCCTGAGTTCATCATATTGCCTGTGGTCCTGACTTCATCGTATTGCCTGGTGGTCCTGACTTCATCCGTATTGCCTGTGGTCCTGACTTCATCCGTATTGCCTGGTGGTCCTGAGTTCATCCGTATTGCCTGTTGTCCTGACTTCATCAACGTTGCCTGTTGGTCCTGACTTCATCCATATTGCCTGGTGGTCCTGACTTCATCCATGTTGCCTGGTGGTCCTGACTTCATCCATATTGCCTGTGGTCCTGACTTCATCCGTAGTGCCTGGTGGCCTGAGTTCATCCTTATTACCTGGTGGTCCTGAGTTCATCCATATTGCCTGTGGTCCTGACTTTATCCATATTGCCTGTTGGTCCTGAGTTCATCATTATTGCCTGGTGGTCCGACTTCATCCGTATTGCCTGGTGGTCCTGAGTTCATCCATATTGCCTGGTGGTCCTGACTTCATCCATATTGCCTGGTGGTCTGTGATCATATTGCCTGTTGGTCCTGACTTCATCCATTTGCCTGTTTGTCCTGACTTCATCCATATTGCCTGTGGTCCTGACTTCATCCATGTTGCCTGGTGGTCCTGAATTCATCCGTATTGCCTGGTGGTCCTGACTTCATCCATATTGCCTGGTGGTTCTGAGTTCATCCATATTGCCTGTTGGTCCTGACTTCATCCATATTGCCTTGGTCCTGATTACATCAGTATTGCCTGTGGTCTTGACTTCATCCACATTGCCTGGGGTCCTGAGTTCATCCGTATTGCCTGTTGGTCCTGACTTCATCCATATTGCCTGTTGGTCCTGACTTCATCCATATTGCCTGTTGGTCCTGACTTCATCCGTATTGCCTGGTGGTCCTGACTTCATGCATTTTGCCTGTTGGTGGTGACTTCATCCATATTGCCTGGTGGTCCTGACTTCATCCATATTGCCTGTTGGTCCTGACTTCATCCATGTTGCCTGTTGGTCCTGACTTCATATTTGCCTGTTGGTCCAGAGTTCATCATATTGCCTGTTGTCCTGACTTCATCCATATTGCCTGGTGGTCCTGACTTCATCCATATTGCCTGGTGTCCTGACTTTCATCCGTATTGCCTGGTGGTCCTGAGTTCATCCATATTGCCTGTGGTCCTGACTTCATCCATATTGCCTGGTGGTCCTGACTTCATCCATATTGCCTGTGGTCCTGACTTCATCCATATTGCCTGTTGGTCCTGACTTCATCCAGTATTGCCTGGTGGTCCTGACTTCATCCATATTGCCTGGGGTCCTGACTTATCCGTATTGCCTGTTGGTCCTGACTTCATCCATATTGCCTGTTGGTCCTGACCATCCATATTGCCTGTTGGTCCTGACTTCATCCGTATTGCCTTGGGTCCTGAGTTCATCCATATTGCCTGGTGGTCCTGACTTCATCCATATTGCCTGGTGGTCCTGAGTTCATCCATATTGCCTGTGGTCCTGAGTTCATCCATATTGCCTGGTGGTCCTGAGTTCATCCATATTGCCTGGTGGTCCTGACTTCATCCATTTGCCTGTTGGTCCTGATTCATCATATTGCCTGGTCCTGACTTCATCCGTATTGCCTGGTGGTCCTGACTTCATCCGTATTGCCTGGTGGTCCTGACTTCATCCATATTGCCTGTGGTCCTGACTTCATCCGTATTGCCTGTTGGTCCTGACTTCATCCACGTTGCCTGGTGGTCCTGACTTCATCCATATTGCCTGGTGGTCCTGACTTCATCCATATTGCCTGGGTCCTGACTTCATCCATATTGCCTGTTGGTCCTGACTTCATCCTATGCCTGGTGGTCCTGAGTTCATCCTATTGCCTGGTGGTCCTGACTTCATCCATATTGCCTGGTGGTCCTGACTTCATCCATATTGCCTGTTGGTCCTGAGTTCATCATTATTTGCCTGGTGGTCCGACTTCATCCGTATTGCCTGGTGGTCCTGAGTTCATCCATATTGCCTGGTGGTCCTGACTTCATCCATATTGCCTGTGGTCCTGTTATCCATATTGCCTGTTGGTCCTGACTTCATCCATATTGCCTGTTGGTCCTGACTTCATCCATATTGCCTGTTGGTCCTGACTTCATCCATATTGCCTGGTGGTCCTGACTTCATCCGATTGCCTGGTGGTCCTGACTTCATCCATATTGCCTGGTGGTCTGAGTTCATCCATATTGCCTGTTGGTCCTGACTTCATCCATATTGCCTGTTGGTCCTGAGTTCATCATATTGCCTGGTGGTCCTGACTTCATCCATTGCCGGTGGTCCTGACTTCATCCTATTGCCTGTTGTCCTGACTTCATCCATATTGCCTGGTGGTCCTGACTTCATCCATTTTGCCTGTTGGTCCTGACTTCATCCATATTGCCTGTGGTCCTGACTTCATCCATATTGCCTGTTGGTCCTGACTTCATCCATATTGCCTGTGGTCCTGACTTCATCCGTATTGCCTGTTGGTCCTGAGTTCATCCTATTGCCTGGTGGTCCTGACTTCATCCATATTGCCTGGTGGTCCTGACTTCATCCATATTGCCTGTTGTCCTGACTTCATCCATATTGCCTGGTGGTCCTGTTCAATCCATTTGCCTGGTGGTCCTGAGTTCATCCATTTTGCCTGTTGGTCCTGACTTCATCCTATTGCCTGTTGGTCCTGACTTCATCCATATTGCCTGGTGGTCCTGACTTCATCCATATTGCCTGGTGGTCCTGACTTCATCCATATTGCCTGTGGTCCTGACTTCATCCATATTGCCTGTTGGTCCTGACTTCATCCATATTGCCTGTTGGTCCTGACTTCATCCATATTGCCTGGTGGTCCTGACTTCATCCATATTGCCTGGTGGTCCTGACTTCATCCATATTGCCTGGTGGTCCTGACTTCATCCGTATTGCCTGGTGGTCCTGACTTCATCCATATTGCCTTGGTCCTGAGTTCATCCATTTGCCTGGTGGTCCTGACTTCATCCATATTGCCTGTTGGTCCTGAGTTCATCATATTGCCTGGTGGTCCGACTTCATCCGTATTGCCTGGTGGTCCTGAGTTCATCCATATTGCCTGGTGGTCCTGACTTCATCCATATTGCCTGTTGGTCCTGTTCATCCATATTGCCTGTTGGTCCTGACTTCATCCATTTTGCCTGTTGGTCCTGACTTCATCCATATTGCCTGTTGGTCCTGACTTCATCCATATTGCCTGGTGGTCCTGACTTCATCCATATTGCCTGGTGGTCCTGATTTCCCGTATTGCCTGGTGGTCCTGAGTTCATCCATATTGCCTGTTGGTCCTGACTTCATCCATTTGCCTGTTGGTCCTGAGTTCATCAGTATTGCCTGTGGTCCTGACTTCATCCATATTGCCTGGGGTCCTGACTTCATCCATTGCCTGTTGGTCCTGACTTCATCCATATTGCCTGTTGGTCCTGACTTCATCCATATTGCCTGTTGGTCCTGACTTCATCCGTATTGCCTGGTGGTCCTGACTTCATCCTTATTGCCTGTTGGTCCTGACTTCATCCATATTGCCTGGTGGTCCTGACTTCATCCAGTTGCCTGGTGGTCCTGACTTCATCCATTTGCCTGGTGGTCCTGACTTCATTTTATTGCCTGTTGGTCCTGAGTTCATCAGTATTGCCTGGTGGTCTGACTTCATCCATTGCCTGGTGGTCCTGACTTCATCCATATTGCCTGGTGGTCCTGACTTCATCCATATTGCCTGTTGGTCCTGAGTTCATCCATATTGCTGGTGGTCCTGACTTCATCCATATTGCCTGGTGGTCCTGACTTCATCCTGTTGCCTGGTGGTCCTGACTTCATCCATATTGCCTGTGGTCCTGATTTCATCCGTATTGCCTGGTGGTCTGACTTCATCATATTGCCTGGTGGTCCTGACTTCATCCATATTGCCTGGTGGTCCTGACTTCATCCATTTGCCTGTTGGTCCTGACTTCTCATTATTGCCTGTGGTCCTGACTTCATCCGATTGCCTGTTGGTCCTGAGTTCATCCATAGTGCCTGGTGGTCCTGACTTCATCCATATTGC